>NW_013666072.1:98911-107953 GCF_000517525.1 Limulus polyphemus | reverse complement strand
AGTAGGAGTTAGGTAAAGGGGGGGGGGGTAGGGACATACAGGTATAGTCCCATCCAATACTGACTGAGAGCATCTACTGGTCCAGCCAAAAGATGTGGAACAGAAGACCAAAACTGGAGGATCTGAGAATTGAGATGAGTGGCAAAGGCATCCAGATCTGGAACACCCCAATGGGTACACAGCACCCAAAACACCTGTGGGGCTAGTAACCATTCCATAGGGAGAATCCTGTCTGGATGTGATAAGCAATCCATCATGAGATTCAGGGCATTCGGAATATGACAAGCCAACAAACGAAATTTGATGGATGTGGGCCCAATACAGGAGGTCCAAAATCAGGTGTCTTGACCGAGTGTCCCCATGCCTGGAGATGTAAGAGACCAAAGTTGAATTGTTGGAATGCACCATTACCAACCAGCCCTGAAGGGCTGGAAAGAAGTGACTCCCAACCCAATGAACAGTGAGGATCTCCAAGAGGTTGATACGGAGGGAGGACTCAGAAAGAGTCCACCAACACAAAACCTCCTGAGTATCTATATAGGCACCCCAACATACAGAGGGCAGAATAAATCAAGAAAGCTATTTGTGAAAGGAGGTGAGATATCATACCGGAAACCAAATTTTTAAAACAACCTGAGAGAAGAGTTAATATAATACTCAGCTTCAAAACACCTATAGAAACACCAAAGTAAGTTACAACAATATAACCTCAATATCTGTAGGAACACCAGAATAACTACAACAATATAATTTAAGTACCTGTAGAAATGCCAGAGTAAGTTACGACAATGTTACTTCTAAGAATATCATCATTTTCAAAGTCTTTGTTCTGAACTGGTTCTAAGTTGTGATGTGATTTTTTTGTTGTTGAAGACTCTCCCTGTTCAATGAATAAAAAAAATTTTTAACTGAACATATATAAAAAAATCAGACAAGAGTTATTCTAAGAAACAACATATTCTAAGAGCATAAGATTGCACAATGGTGACAGAAGATCAGTCAGCCCACTAGATCCTCCCTTCTTTTGGAACCAACTCTCCAAGATGAACCAAGCTAAAAATGTAGCCCTTCTTATCCAGATACCTATCCAATAAAAATAACAGCACATATTACATCAATAAGCCACTTCATAAGCTTACATCTCTAATACAGTAATAGTTCTGTCAAAGAATAAGTTTCTTTCTGGACTTCCTAAGTTTATAACAATAATATTTCCATCTTGTCATTCCACCAGAAAGACTAACCAAGACCAGTTTATTTAAGCTATTAACAATTCTAAACACCTGAGCCAAAATTTCTCCAGTTCTCTTATACCATTGAGTTGTTTGTTTTTGAATATTTATGCCAATTTACTCAAAGACTATCCATAGCTGTCATCCCTAGATTTGAACGGACAGACTAGGGGAAGGCAGCTAGTCAATAACACCCACCACCAACTCTTGTGTGGATGATACTTAAGATAAACAACATTGTTTATTTATAACACAAGGGAACACAGATAAATGTTTCGGAATTTCATCAATTCCGAAACATTTATCTGTGTCCCACTGTGTTGTAAATAAACAATGTTTTTTATCTTAAGAATCATTATCCTTTTTATTGTGAAACATCGTTTTTCTCCGAACACATCAACTGTGTGAATGAGTAATAGAATTTGACCATCACCTTAATAATGCACCTATGAGAGAGTAATTTATTATTTCTGGCAACAGGACATGAATGAGAGACCATAAGATCCTCAATCTGAGCTGCTGATCACTGGGCCATTCTATGCCTACACCAATGGTATCTTCTTAGATGTTTGTAGTGTTGCGATTGAACACCAATTTTACTTTTTCTTTTAGTTAGTGTTGCTGATATGGAAAAGATTATATATATACATTATACATCACTTTGTTTACTGTTAGTTCCCTTTGCAAGGTACTTGAGTGTAGAATGAGGTATGAATATGAGTTATTCAATAAAATCATCCAAAAATACAGAACATGTGTTTATATCTACTTTTTAAGTGTAATTACAAAACAGATACTTTCAGTCAGATTATTACATTGTTTTAACTGAAACACATGGCCTTATTATCAGTATAGAGAAGTGTACTGGCTGATTTAAACTGAAAGTCAACAACAACACCCAGTATTTATGGATAAGGTAAAATGGTTTAATTATTACTGAAATCTCTGATATCTCAAGAAGAGCTTAGTATTAAATATTAGCATTAAAATATATTATGGTGCATATGTATCTGATCTTAATAATTACACACTAATGAATTAATTTTTTTAGGAACAGCACTAACTTACTCCATTTATACACATGCATACACACAGTGTCCCAAAAGTAGGACAAAAGTAGTGTACAATAGGAAATCATGGAATGTTAACGAAATGAAAGGGCACATCCCAAATGCATTTACAAAACTTGATGGACAGACAGACTCCAGGATTGTGTGAATGGCAACAGGTTTCAATTTGAATACTTATGATTAACTTCCCATAAATAAATTATCAACTGTATACCTACTTTTGGGCCATATTCTCAACAACCATGTAGCTCAAAGTTTTGAATGCTCTTGACAACTTAACCACATTCTCCACATGGTTAAAGAAATCTTACATGAGCTCTACTTTCCCACAATAACCCAGATTTCTAAGTTGCAATCATAATGAAAAAACCACATGTTATCTGGTAGTGGGTTGGAAAGTATTTCAGAGATAATTAATTAACTACTAATAAAAATCGTGTAGACCTACCTCTGGAATATTGAAAGCCAGAATACCCACATTGAAAAGGAGAAGGGAACCAGAGAGAGACAAGAAAGGTAATAACCTAGACCATTACAACTGAAAGATATGATCAAGCACAACTTAATTAGAGCCCGGAACCAGATTAATATTTTCCGTACAGGGTCAGTTGATGTGGCCAATCTTGTAACTACAGAATAACCATCAGAATTTCCATACTATAACTTTTAATGTGTTGTGTATCTTCAGAGAATTTGGCAAAGTTTTTTGTATGCAAAAAATTAATTTTTTAGTTAACTATTTATATGTTGACTGCTTTGAGTGCAAAGTGATTTTCATGTTAAGGTTAAAAATACTTTTCTTCATCTGAAAATTTTCAATTTCATTTGCACAACCTCTAAAACCTCCTAAATAAATATCAAATGTTTTTTTCAGCAAAACTATATATATTTTATCTGTTATTTTTTCTACTCTAACTCTACATGGACTCGGTTCATTTGACCAGCCTTGTAACCACAATAAAAAAATAAGAAATAAATCTAAATTACCCCCCTTTTTTTCTTTCCAGAATGACTGCACATTGTAACAGGAAACTACATATGTTCATTGTTAAAAAACTCACAATTTTGAAAAAAAAACAACGATTATTTTATACACAATTGTATAAAAATTATATTGTTTCCAGTCTTCAAATTACTAAAATACAATAACTTACTGTACAGGATAAAAAGTGATAAAAAACCCAAAGAGACTGGAAAACAGTCTCATACACTCTACATGTTTTGATGCATACTACTGCGTCATCCTCAGTAGTGTAATGTTTTAAAAAAATAACATTTAGTTATACAATTACCCAATCACCAATTTACATATTAAAGAATTTCACATCATCTACTGACAACATTTCCCTCAGCTCCATCATCCTTATTCAATAATTTAAATTTACCTGTTTTTACATTTAATTATCTCAATTGATTCACATATATTCATACCAATTAAATTTCCAGTTTGTGCTAAAATAACATTTTTTTCCCATTAAATTGTGTGATTAGTTTCACTAACATGTTCTGCTAAAGGTGAAATAGCAATATTATCATTTTTAACATTTCTTTTGTGTTCATTCATTCTGAATTTTAAATTTCTTCTATGTGTTAAAAACCAAAAGAATATTTATTAACATTTATTCACCACTTAAACTTAACAGTAGGACTATTTGTAGTCTAATTTAAGCATTAATCCTAATACATAAATGTAACATAAGGCTTAGCTGAAACACTACTTGGTAAATTTTATTTTGCTTTTGGCTACAACTCAATGTCATAAAACTTCTGAATTAAACTATTTTGCTGTTATATCACCAAAGTTACCAAAAAAATTAAGAATAAAAAACAAACCTTTCTAACAAATCAACATGAACACTACAGTTGGCCTAAGAACAATCGGGTGATAGTTTGTTGCTAAGCAACAATGTATATTGTAGAGCATTACCAAAAAAAGAAGAGTGAAAGTGTTCTCAACAGACTGACAAAGGGAATAAGCATTTTATAGTTAGTAATTTCATACTTCAGAGAGAGGTGGTAAATAAATTAGAGAAGGGGGCAGACCTAAAGAACAAATATCATGATTCTCATACTATGGAAAATAAAAGATTTTTAAATGTTTCCTTATAAAATTAAGAAGTTAAAACTTTATAATATCCAAATTTGATTTATTATCCGTGTTTTGATGCCAAGATTATTTGTATACACTGAAAATAGAGCAAATTAATTAAGCTGTAAATGTAACTATAAGAGCTCGTGGCATGTACACTTTGACCTACATGTAGCAAGAGGATTAAAAGTTAATGAACTGGATTCATGTGAGAAACAAGTGGAGAGGACCAACCTCATAAGCGACTGGATCAAATGAGGGGGGGGGGCATATATATATACTTTTGCAGTCATCACATTCTCAGATGTGGTCATAGGTGGTAAAGTAGCAGGTAGCCAGAGTCAGAGTGCAATGCACTGTCCTGGACCTGCAGTGGAAGATTCTTAGAGTAGTAGAACAGTAATATCTGATAACTGCACATGTTGCTGTAGCTACAGTCCTACAGTTTCTACAGGATAAAGGCTAGCAGACAAATTCTGTTCAGCAACCACTGAAGGGGAAAAGGCCTGAGCAAAAAACCATTTTTGTTTAAAATAATGAAAAAATGGGAGAATGGAGATTTATGGATAAGTTAACATAATGCTCTGAATTGCATCAAGGTCATTAAGAACTCTGAATCACATGGTTGTTAACAACATGAGAGCAATTCAACAATGAAATGTTTTCAGTATTTCAGAGGTAAGTCTACCTGATTTGAATTTAAATGCATTTTTTTAATTATGCAACAAATAAATATGAAATCTCATTAACAATCAATCAAGTATGCTCAGCATGAATTAATACAAATACACAAGACATCAATTTCTTTAAGGTAATGCAGTTTGAAATAATAATATGGTTTTATTTGTCAAAAATTTATAAATTCAATCACTATGTCCAGCAAAACCAAATATTGTTTGAAATACTTTTTATAGTGCAAAACTATTTTAAACACTCTACACTCTAGAGTAGAAACTGTGTATAATTTTGTATCTATAATAATAAAAGGGTGTATCTGTTTGTCTGTGTGTGACTACCATAGCTCTGAGAGGTAAGAACCTAGAAACCTGAAATTTTGCACACATACTAAGTGGCTCCTGAGGGTGGGCACCTTAGTACTATTACTTATCCACATGCATGTGCATCTTTTTAATGAGGCAAGCCAGTGAAAAACCACATAGAAAAAAAGTGATTCCTTATAAAACAACTTTTGATACATAGAAAAGCCAGTGCGTTCTGGTTACAGCGAGTTCCAACAATGGCTTTTATGTTATATTGTTTGGCAACAAAAGCATATAGGTTATACTTTTATGCTAAAATGGTTTAGAATACACACACTATCAACCTAATAACCCAAGTGAAGCTGGGTACTTTCACCAGTTTATCAATAAAACAAATTCTAGGATAAAATATTTACAATAAAAAAGTTTTTTGCATAAGACTAAAGATTACTCAATTTTACACTAACACAACTATCACACAAATATAATTATTAATTAGTTGCTCATTTTTTTCTATACTAATTGTACAGACTACTAACTATGGCAATGACTGACATACATTTTTATACAAAGAGTTAATTCTTTCACAACTAGCATGGGAAATGGCACAAGCAGTAGTGATTTTAAGTTTTTAAAATGCAGACCTGTGTAATTTGGATAGAAAACTAGAAAAAACCAAATGTACCTAATAATTTTGAAAACAGAAAAGCTTTGGATAATGAAAGAATATAATTGCTAAAACAAATGAACTAAAACACTACTTATATCTTTATACTGTACATTTCTGAGCACATTTTGACAACTCAGACTGAATGTATATTATAATGAATGTGATTTATTTCCCACAAACGAGCTTCCTAACTAATCTCTGCTCTGTTTGAAATGACTTAAATAAAAGTCATTTAATGATTTGTAATTTCATTTAACAATCCATAAATGTTGGTAACATCTTTTCATATGATAACTACCAAATTATGATGATCAATATAATATATAACCCATTATGACATGCTCTGGAGCATCAATTTTTGTCCATCTTTATTAATTACTTTATTTCTGATTTACATTTCTGGTTACTAAGGATTTTCTCCCAGGTGGCTTAAAGTTGGAAATTATCCTAAGTGTCTCGGAAAAACTAAGATACCCAGAGGTATAATAGTGCCTCAGTGCATGGCATAACAGGTCACACACACACACACACACATATATATATGTGTGTGTGTGTGAATGAAAGCTTTAGAAGTTCATATACCCCCATTGTTTAAGAGGTTTAATGATATTATTATAATATTTCCCTCATATTTACTTTAATTTTAACAAATGATCAAAAATCTAGTTATGAAAATTCCTTATGCATTTTCCAGATTTAATTGGTAATATATCAAACAGCAACTGTCATTTCTAATTCTGGATATATAACTTCTTTTAAACATATTCCTACCATCAGTAACCTTAAAAATATGTGTACAGTTCAACTCCTAAACAAATCTAAAACAACTTCTAAAGCTGTCTTTTATTTTACATTGACCTCATTACACTTATTAAATTATGTACGAAAAATAAACCCAAGATCAAGTAGAAGATTTCTACAAAAGTCTTTCAGGTTATTCAACATTAGTTTCTTACTTGTGATAAAATTCTATTTGAAGTATTTTGAAAGGCAAGAGAATGAACAGAAATATTGTGAGCAGCCAGAGTTTTCACTGGTGTGCTGGACAGCCTGAGATCATATATGTGGACTTTTCCTCGGCTTGTTCCCACTGCTAAAGTCACTCCATCATCCATGAAGTCTACAGCCGTTAGAGGAGCATCACAATTGAATGACTTCACATGGCTAAGAGAAAGACAGTTGATGCAAGCCATACATAGGATTAATATAAAACAGGTATGTGGATCAATCATAAGTGGCACATGAAATTTTCTTGATACGTTTCCAATGTGATACATAATTTTGAAGTCAAAATTCCAAGATTATAATCTACTCAAATGACACAGCATTACTTACAGCACTTAAGACAGGGTTAACATCTCACAAAAGTGTTTTACATGTAAGTCAAATATCTGACAATTTCAAACAAAACAGCTATTTTTTTCATCCTGTCTAACACTTACAGTACTGTATTAACAGATCATGAGGTTTTTTATATAAGCTTAATATTAATTGTGTAATACTACAATTAATTCATAATGTCAATTCAATGCATATAGTTAACCATCTGTCATAATTTTAAAAGTGAGTATCTTTTCATTGTATGGTACTATTAATCATGTACAATGTACATTCAATTATGATGGTTAATCATCTGTCCTGATTTTGAAAGTGTATTCTATTTCTCATGCAGGTCACAATGAAACAAACAGTAATTCTTACTTTTTCATTTGGACATCATAGCTAATTATTTTTTTGTCCAAGCCCACACTGATAAGCAGAATGTTATTGACAGGTGAAAAAACGAGGCCCGTTGCTGGTGCACTGTGAGCAGCAGTAAAGCCATGTATTAGCTGACGGGAATTGACATCCCACAGGGATACAGACCCATCATCTGAGACAGATCCTAGAAGGGATTTCTTGATGAATCCATACTCAAGTCCTCGTATTGCCTGGTGTAAAAATAATCATATGTACACTTCTTGATAATTAAAAAATAAAAACACCAATACTTTTTAATGCAAATAATATATTAATTTACTCCAACTACATTTCCTGATACGAACTTAAAACAACCCTTATGCATTATTTTAAGTTTCCAAGTGTACTTCAGTAGGCCAATTTATATGACAGGTGTGTCTAGAAAATGGATAGTTTTTAAGAAGCTCTCACTGATTTTCTGGTAATCAATAAAACTTTCATTATCTACAAAGTTTGGTAATTAAGATATAAATAATTAGTTCTGAACTATTGGTAAGATTGAGCTCAGTAATAAACAGGGTAAATTTTAACAGATCACTACAGAAAGAAATACCTGAGCTTTAGCATTCCTGAGAGGTGCAGAAGTATGACCAGTGGTAACATTATGAAGGAGGATGTCACCTGTGACTGAGCCAGAAGCTACATATGAATCATTCCAGTTAAAATGAAGGCACGTAATTTCATCTCTGTGACCCTAAAATGACAAAGAAAAGTATTATGCCAACTCAACAACATACCTTATGTGTATTTATTCCTAGATACATGTGTGTATAAAGCTGCAGTTTCTTTTGTTGGATATAGGCACTAAAACACCTTGTTTTATTTAAATGTTGGTCTTTTTTTTTTAAATCTAGAAACAACTTCTCTTAAAACTATTTACACGAAGAAAGTATGAAAGTGCTGATAACCACACTACTGGTACTTGCATTTACATTCATTACTCCAAAGTCATGCTTTTTAAACATAAAAAAATACACATAATCCAAACAACTAACAGATAAAAGAGAAGCACGTAAAAAAAGATTAGAGATAATAACTAACCCATCCCTTTTATCTAGAACACACAAAAATCAACAACAATCCTGAAACTAGGACTATGTTTTCTTTCCATATAACATATATTTCAAGTTAACCTACAAAAACTGAGAAACCCCTTTAATAAAATTAGTAAGATCTCACTGAATTATTGCACTAAAATGTTATGCTTCTCTTTCAAGAATATGATTGTGTGTGTGTGTATATATATATATATATATATATT
>NW_013666072.1:93652-97973 GCF_000517525.1 Limulus polyphemus | reverse complement strand
AATTTCTTAATTTAAAAGTAAATATTAAACAAAACACTGATATACATCGATTTTTGTGTGTTGAATGCAGCAGTGGTTCAAATTATACACAGGTTACTAAAACTAAATTTGAAGCCCAATCTATCATTCAATTCATCACTTGTTAATGAGTTATACCAGTTTTGGGGAATTGTACCCCTCATTTGTAACTCTGCACAAGGGCATATTGAAAAATAACACTGGCCTTGTTGTTTCAAGTTGCTCTTGTCCATAATTTATGAGGGATGAAATCCCCCAAAACTGGTGTGACTCCGGACAAGTTGAGAATTAAATTACAGATTGGTTTTCATATTTATTTTTAATGTCATAAACAGCTTATATACTGAATAATCTAGTAGCATCAACATTACATGTCCTTTATATCTCATACAAATATAGACTTACTATAGTGAGTAAAAAACAATTATAAACACCATACATATACACAGGCTGCATGTAAAACTGGTTATGTACCATCCCACCCCTAAAAAGCTTATGGATTACACATATCCTTTAGAATGTCTTCACATGATACTGAGAAGTGTTATAGCAAAGTCGAGATATAATATGCTGTAAGTATTCTTGAAATATAGAAATAATCCATGACTAAAAACTTACCAGATATGACCTCCTAGCTTTTTGAGACTTCAGGTCCCAGATGATGATGTTTCCAGATTTACAGCCAAATCCCAAGAACCGTGAAGATAAATTGTTGAATACAGCACATGTCACTATATCCTAATATATTTAATAATTAAAAAAGTTAGTATTTTATGTTGCATTATACATGTATAGGTTTTGGAAAAGAAAAATATAACATACTTTGCAAATTGAAATAAATGTATTATCTAATATTCAACAAAAATCATGTGAAGTTTTTTCTGCACAAGTTAATAAATTAAAAAAAAAAAAAATGTCCTCTCTGTTTACAGGTACTTTAGTTTAATCCTCAAGCTTATGTATGTGTTAATAGAGGTTAGTTTTCTCCACAAATAAAATAGTGTTAGGTCTCTGAATGACAGACTGTGAAAACAGAAAACTGTAAGAAACATGGATACATATAGTAAACCATAATTAAAGTGAGATTCGTGTAAATGATAAATGATTTTCACATAAGCTTTTACTGAACAATAACATACTTTTTGTGGTAAACAAATTAGCAATATAAACATTCTTCAAGAAACAGAAATAGCTTTATTTAGGCCATGTGTAGCTGATGTTAACATTTTCCTTACCTGA
Organism: Limulus polyphemus; assembly: GCF_000517525.1. NCBI lineage: Eukaryota > Metazoa > Arthropoda > Merostomata > Xiphosura > Limulidae > Limulus > Limulus polyphemus. Next base: position 96,716 of record NW_013666072.1, on the reverse strand, counting down.
AAATGTATTTCAGATAGATATTATCCTCTATGCACTACAAAGAGTTACTGCCTTGTGTGTACTGCCATGTAATCTCCTGCACATGCCCCAAGTCTTGAACAAAGTTTCCACTTCTATACTTCATAACAGGTATTGTGCCAGCCTATGATGTAATCATCATTAGCCAATAGCCTTCCACAAAAAGGAGTGCAGCACATCCTTTATGCACAGTAGAACCAGCATTTGAACAAAGTTTCATTCTTGATAAGGTAAACTAAATGTACTACAAGTGGGAAGGAAGAATGAAAGGCAATGCAAAGTGGTGAGTATCTATCTGAAATACAGTTTCAGGAAAGGGAAGTATTAACTTCAGAAAAGCTATTCACCTCCCTGCACAACAAAAAGCTAGAATCCCAGACTGGGGGGAGGATATGGTGCAGACACATAACAAAAATTTTATCTTTTTTTGAAAACAGTGTCAAAAAGGGAGAGCCCATGGAATACAACATCCACAAGGCAGGAAATAGCATGTTGGAGCAGCACTTGGTGAAAGACCACACACACATCTCAAGCAAGGAATACTCCTTGACCAATGTTATTGTAATATTTACTGTTAGAAGAGGAGGTAGCGCAAACCAAAGTTTCATAAGAATAATTTGTATGAAGCTAAAGTGTCACGAAGGAGGACAAAATGCAAGATTGTTCAACCATCCATTATCTCACAGTCAGGAAGATTAGCTATAATTGGGTCATTCCATATACATGAGCCTTTCACCATGATAATCAGGTGCAGGGAGAAGCATTCCCGGCCTGTGTCCCATTGTGAAATCAAGACTAATTTGGCTCCACCAAATCACCAGAAATAGCTTGGATCATAATACAGTAAGGTATCCTGTACAACACTACCAGGTAACTCCCTAGCCCAACTTTCAAAACAATGGGCATATCCACTTGGTTTTGTACTAGTGTTGGAGGAGGTCAAAACAAAAGTGAGTGGCGGCTTCAAAAAGGGAGAAGGGGAAGAACATGTCCAAAGCATATGAAAGGAGGTTGAACCACACCAGTCACAAAGCATCTCCAGCCAGAGCTGTGGAGTTTGGGGTTGGATACCAAATGAATGCAATTAAGAAGTGAAGGATATGTGCCAAGGCAGTGATGATAGGATGCCCATAGTGGAAGCAAATCTGAAAACAACAGGGGATGGAGAATCTACTTTATGGAAAGGGTCCAAGTCTAGGGAAAATAGTCAATCTGCCACAAGAGCCTGAACTTTCAAACGTAATAAATCTATAACTGAGCGTGATAGTCATGAGCCCAAAAGAGAAAGTCCAGAGTAAAAAAAATAACAACAACAGAGGTCCCAGTAGTAAGGGTCTTCCTATCGAGGGATGGAAGAAACAATAAAAAAAATGTCTGGATAGATCATAATAATAAAACCAGACAGACAAGACAGAAGATGATAACAAGCCTACAGAGTAGTCACAGCTCAAGGATGTAGAAACAAAGGAACATCTACTCTTGAGAACAGATGTTTGAAATGGATCAGGCATCCAGAACTGCAACCAACCAGAAAAGAGGCAGTGGAAAGGTATGGTCAGAAGATTGGTTGTCATTAAGCACAAACTCAACACAAAGTGCCACCTGTGCTACACTTACTATTGATATGAAAACCTACATATATAAGCAGAAGAAGTCCACAGCTTGTCTTCTGAGCCCTGGAGGGCTCCAAACAGATGCAAGTCTGGAAAGGTGGAGGAAGAGGGGCATCCAGGCTCATGGTGGATTGAATGAGCTACCAGAATCATAAGTGGTGAAAAGACATTTGCATTGACAGGCAAGAAACCATTGAAGCACATCCACATATGAGCATATACAAGATGAAAGAGGGACTGAAAAGAAAGAATAGTCCATAAAACATATTCATGCAGGAAATGAAAGAGACATTACAGTTCCATGTCACCAAGACAAAGAAGTAGGCTAAGCTTTCCCTATATACAATGTAAGAGAGACTCCACAGTGAATGAAATACTAGGTGGGGTTGAGACTGAAATGGAGAGCCAAACCTGCCACACCAAATGACATAACTGCCAAAAGTGATTGGAGGAAGAGGAAGCCAAATTAGAAGGGGTAAATACAAGCAAACCATCCATAGAATAATAGAACAATTAACCTCAAGAATGTAACCTGTGAGTAAAAACACACTAGACACAATGAAAACAAACAAACAAAAAAAAAGATGAAGCAGTAGCTAACTCCAGAAAGTGTTTCCTGGTGTTTAAAACACATGAGGTGGAGAGTAGAAGTATAGGGAAAACACACATGAAAGCACCCAAGGAGCTCAACAGACTGTGGCAAAAGGAATCCCTTAAAGGACAAAATGGGAAGCAGGGCTCTCAAAGGACTGAAGCCAATGGGTGGCTCCAGAAACAAACCACCTCCAAGACTTGCAATAGTCAGCTCTCAAAAAAAGAACTATGAATAGTAACAAGAAGATAAGGAGCAAAAGAGGAGAAACCCCAGGAGAGAAACCTTGTGAGCCAAAATGGAAGAAAATCAAGGACAAGGTGGAAAACAGGTGTGTGCAAGTTGTCCCAGTAAAACTAATAGGTTGTGATGGAAAGCCTTCAAATGAAGTTGAAAATGAACAAAGAAGTTGAGTAGGAGATGAAGAGAGGTAAATGTAAAAAAAAAGAGATCCCTAAATTGAAAGATTCAGGTGAAAAAAGGCTCACCCAACAGGGAAGCCAAGGAAAGAGAAAATAAAAGACATATACATGTAGAATCCAAGCAGTAAAGGATGAAAGTAGGACTACCTGATCCACAATGGGAAGAGGGAATGAGAAGCAAAAGCAGACATGAAATTCATAGTAGTGGATCATTTACAAGATGTGGCAGGCTCAGATGAATTAACAAAAGCAGAAGGTTGAAAATCTTAGATACAGGATTAGAATAGAACCAACCACATGGTGCACAATGACGATAATATCACTAACCTTCACTGTGTACCCAGTCACAATTACAGTATTGGATGATTCCTTTAAAGGAGTGTTAAAAACCTCAGAAACATGAGAACACTAATGCATAA
>NW_013666072.1:60978-92652 GCF_000517525.1 Limulus polyphemus | reverse complement strand
ACATGGTGCACAATGACGATAATATCACTAACCTTCACTGTGTACCCAGTCACGATTACAGTATTGGATGATTCCTTTAAAGGAGTGTTAAAAACCTCGGAAACATGAGAACACGAATGCATAATCGAGTTAATCCATGAAACTGATGCTATGGTAATCCGCTTTTGTAAAATACATAGAAGAAGATGTTTTGTTTTTAGTTAGAAACAAATCAGCCAGGTGTGGCGATGGTGCATAGGCCTAATGACAACCTTGAAGAGTATCGGCCAAAACCAGTATCAAGTGAATCTATAGTCTTATTTCAAGAACAAAGTAAGGGAAGAGGCAAATATGAGACCTGGTAGGCTAACTTGATAAAGAAACAAAGTGACAATCATTAAAATTTTTATGCCAAGTAACTTCTCCTTAACTTCTGGCACATAACTTGACTAGAATCATATGATAATTACTCCTGTGTAACTTACAGGCAAGAGGAAAATAGTATTTAAATTTTTAACAAGGAAATAAAATATAAACAACATCAATTTCATTATTTGTTTGAAAAATTAAAAGTTACTAATTTGCAGGAAATGAAAAATTAGACATGCTTAAACACTGAACCTGATACTAATCCTGTTATGTACTTGGCAGAGCCATTTGTATGTAACAAGATGCCCATTTACCCTGTTTGCATTTAACTGTTAACTGAAAATCCAATTTGTCTACAAAGATTCCATCTGCCAAAAGTTGACAACAAAACAGTTTCGATAGATAAACTGAGACATGTTTACAAAGTGCCACTGATCAATGATGACCGCAGATCAATATGGTAACCCTTGTGACCTCGTGTCATGTAAAATGTTTCATCAAATGCATTTTAGGTTGAGATCAAAGTTATTAAAATTCTTTCTCTAGTCTGAATTCGCTACCAATTAATATACAATTTTTAAATTCAGTTACAAACATTGGTAACATGTTTGTATGATTTTTTGGTGGTGCCAGAAGGGGTTGGAGTCCTGCACTCTTTACTTGCAGTGGAAAACATTATACAAAATAATTTTTTTGAAACACTGACTGGATACATTAGAGAGAGCAATCTCTGTAAATATATTGTATAAAATGTCTACTGTAATAAACTACACTCTGGTTATGTAATTAAAACACCTCATTTCTTAGACACTATAGGCCTATTGCTTGCACATGACACAGAGTTGTAGTACATTGCACTATAAAATAGTATATATAAAAGACAAAGCACATTCAAAATGGGGTCTTTCTCTCTTGGTTCTTCAGTTTGTAAGGCAAGGGTGCAATTTTTTTTTCAATTGAAATATCTTTTTCTGATTCTTCTCTGTATTTTAATTGTGTATTTATCCACTTATTTATCCAGCTATATACACTTTACTGTGTTACCACACATTAACCATTCACACTTAGTTGAACTCCTTATAAAATTTACATGCAAAAAGCAGCACAGAGATGCAGCTTGTCCACGACTGAAAGTTAGTGACTAAAACAGCATTATTAGCCGATCACAAAAGTGAACTTTTCCTAATGTTTTCAGCTGCTTTTGGTGGATTGTACCAACATTTCTTTTGTACAAAGTACAATCTTTTTTTAAATAAAAAATGGACCAAAAGATATTTTTGCAGGGGTTAAAATTTTCAAGTTCGTAGTTAAGGAATTTGCAGATAATTTTAGTTGAGAATCACAGTCAACATTACATGTATAGTGTGGACATGAATAAGTGTACAGTAGACTGCGATGCTGTTTTGAGTAAAAGTTTGTTCCAGTATGCCAGTCATCCGTTGAACAACACAGGGGTTTAAGTTGGTCATCAAGAAATTTTTAGTAGTCTCACACAGCTATTAAGATCGAGTCCTGCTATGTTAAAATACTAGTGCTCAAAAGGATTACTTTAAATGGAGAATGTATTGCCCTCATACTATAGTTTAATGTTGATTACATCATAGGTTATTAAAATACACATTGACACAATTAGGGGTGGGAGCTTTGTTCAAGGTTTGTTGCATGTGCAGGAATTAACATGGTAGTGCAAGTAAGATAATAGTTCTTTATGGTGTAAAGACATGAATAAGAAGTGCTTCTGAAGCCATGTACTAACACATAACTGAATGAATGGCTTCTCACTATAATCCAGAACACAAGGATAAGCAAGATAACAGAAAGCTATCCAGTCTATCAAGGTAACCCCTCACCCATCAGAATCTAAATTAATATATTTCTTCACATCCATATACAAATTCATCAAAAGATTTTTAAAAATCTAAGCTAACTGCACCAACTAAACTCTTAGGAAAATTATATTCATAAATAGCAATATAAATTTTGTAAGTTCCATCTTTTTTTACAACTAACTAATAGGAAGGCACCAATATGAAATACATTGGCAAATAGGTTTAGTCTAACTGACTTAATACAAATGACAAAATTCAAAATGAATTCAAACCAATATCATACACAAAACATTCTCATTCCACAAATTTATTACTCTAACCAAAAGAAAACAGTATGTTTGAAAATCAGTGAAGTTAATAATAAAACAAAATGAATCAAACATTTTTTTAATCTACATTTACAATGGAAAATTACTTACGCCTGGGCTAACTTCAATATTATGCAAAGCACTATGTTTCACCAAAGTAAGTAACACTTTCTCACCAGTATTAGGTACACTGGCTATTTGCTGACTTATATCAGTTAAGAAATACAAAATACATGATACTTTTAAAATTATCAATCATAGTCCAAGAAAAATGATGCTATTATACTAATATACAAAAGACTGTAATGCATTTATGCTAACACAATATGTTTATATACTGAAAAGTAATGAAATTTTAGACATGTTTTTTATAATTTCAATAAACATAGTCATGTTACAACACCCAAATATCAGAAAAGGATATCATCTGGACTCCAAGCTACAGATCGAACAAAGGTACTCTGATCTGGATTATACTGGTTTACTAAGAAATAACTCGGTGCTTCCCAAATTTTCACCTCCTCTCCAGCTGAGGCCAATTTCATAGTCTTCATCTTAAAGAAACTGCTAATCTGAAAAAGTATAAAATAAATAATGTTATACAAAACATAGAAATATAAGATAGCAAATGCTAAGGTTATGTACACACAAGCTAAGTTTAAAGTTGTTTAGTTCTTCCAAACAACATTTTTGTAACTTGCTTATAACATTATTGTGAGAACACATGAAAAAAATGCAAAGTAGCTGGAGGCCAATCAGCTTTCAAGGTCACTTCTCCACTCACCAACACCAAAAATAAAGTAGAAGTAGTCCTTTATCTACATGTATATATCTATTCAACTCAAGTTTAAAACAAGTTAAACTATCAACACATGCCACATAATAATGCAAAACATTTCACAAAACTAAATCTAACCAAGAAAGAACAAGCCCTCATCTTACACCCACTGTCACTAATATTATAGCTTCCAATTTTAATCTTTATATTTTACCACTCCAACAGATCAAACAAATCAAGACTGTTCTAACTTTTAATTCAAACCACTCTAGCTCAAATCACCCACAGGAAGACTATCCAAACTCCTGAATCCAGTCACCACTAGTTCAAATCATCCATAGGAAGATTGCCCACAATCCTGAATCAAATCACCTCTAGCTGAGATTACTCACAGGAAGACTGTCAGAACTTCTGAATCAAATAACTACTAGATAAGGAGAACTGTCCCAACTTCTGAATCTGATTACCTTTAGTTGCTCTATGCTCAAAAAAGAAAAAACTAATATCTTTAGGCTTCTCTCCATAGTTACAATTCCATACTCTAAGATGATGTTTGAACAAAGCAAATACAACAAAGTATACAAATTATTTTATCATATGTATATTTATTTCTAGTTTTTACATGTTGTCATAATTGGCATTTGTTTTGGTAACATGTTCTGTACTTTGTTTTCCAAAATGTCAATTTTTTCTTTTGAAATTATGTCTGAAAAGGACTCTCTAAAACATTAATGGTCTCTTTCTTAGACAATTTTTTAAAAAAATCCCAGCTATCTTGTGTCTTCATTAGGCACATTATAAAAAAATCAACATTGGATGCAACTTTAATTTTACTTTGAAGTAACAGTAGTTTATATCTCAAAGTTGCAGTACCTCAGCTCAAAAAATGTTTATGGTACATGAGAAATTAACATTTTCCCACACTGAAAATGCATTTCCAATAAATACTTACCTCTTATCACAAATAGCTTTTCTCAACTTATACTGCCCTCTATGTGCAAAATGTTTTACTCATTACTAGCCTTAATACTCACCCTCATGTGTATTCACTTGAGACATCTGCAGCAACCTTCCACCAGTAGGAGTGCGACATAACTCCTAATGTCACAAGCACTCTCTTCTATGCAGCCTGTAATCACTTCGAGATTGGGCAGTACATACAAAACCAACACCAGAAGTGGTGAGGTCAAGTGAGAAAAGTGAGTGGAGGTAAGTATCTATCAGAAATACATTTTCAGTGTAGGAAAATGTTAACTTCCAATACAATATCTTATCTCTGCTCACAAATAATTAGAATCGTACACTGAGTTGGCAGAGGGTCCGGTAAGAAGGTGATACCCCTTTAGAAAGCACCCAAAGGAAGATCATGGGGGTGTGTAAATAAAGATAAGACAATATCCCCATGGGAAACTGCACCACTTCTGAGCCAGATATACTCTTCACCCACTTAGGAGGAACCCTCCATGGTCCACCACCCCAGCAGCTAGGAGCTGGTAAGTTACAAGGATTCCCATACTCCACTAAAAGGAAGGACCATCCCACATCATCATGCGTGCATGCACAACCAACACCATACCCCCCAGGAACTAACAACTGAGGGAGGGTAGGAAGGTAGGCAGCAAAATGGGAGGAGGGGTACATCTCCAATCCATCCAAAGTCAGTATTGAGAATGTATAATCCAATCCAGGGTAGAAGGAGGGTACCTGGCCACACACACACGTGATAAATTAAGGGACCTCAAGTGTACAGTGCCTAGGGCAGGTCGGACCATAACTGAAAGATAGACCTCAATCAACACCAGACGAACCGTGATAGGGATATCCGGCCCATGGTTGAAATAGGTTCCTTTACCTTTCACCTCAGATACAGAAACTGGTATAGAAGATGAGCCTCCATACCAAGAATCTGCATCATCATGTGCATACATCCAAAATAACCATCACCTTATCTGTTGTGAACAGAAATCCAGGGGATGGTAGGAAGATAGACAGCAAAGTGGGAGTGCATCTCCAGTCCATCACCAGGCACCATTGGAAATATATCATTCAGTCTGTGGTAGGAGGAGGGTACCTGGCCACACACATGAGGACTTATGTGGCTGGTCCAGCTCCAACCAACACTGTATCCACCAGGAACCAACAACTGAGAGATGGTAGGAAGGAGGGTGCCTCAGCCGGAGGGGTGAACTGCATGTTGACAGAGTGCATAATCCAACATCTGGAATTGTACATCAGGTCCACAGTAAGATGAGCATCAACATCATTTACACCAGCAGAACACCACCACCCTACTCTGTACTCAGTGGGATTGAGCACACTTAGGAGAAGCCTCCATGGTCCACCACCTCAGCAGTTAGGAACTGGTAAGTGACAAGGATTCCCATGCTCCACTAAAAGAAGGGGGACAGCGCAATGGAGTCCTGAGGAACACTGCACCGGAGACAGACCAATCAAGTGACCTACAAGACATGGAATATCAGGGATGGACAGCAATCCCCATCTGCTTTACTCATGTTAGTTCATAAGAGAAAGGTCATGGGATTAGGAGGGATTCCAAGGGAAAAACAAACAGAAATGGGAACCATGAAAGGAAGCAGTGCATACCACACAACAAAGGAGAACCCTAATGGGACAGTGGAGGTGAACAGGGTCAGAACAGTCATAAAGGTGTGACATGGAAGGAAGGGAGATGGGAGTGAAGGCAGAATTACACTTTCGAGTACCCGATGATTTGGGCAAGAAAGAACAATGAGGGAAAAGGATCACATAGTAACAGTAAAATGAGGTGGGGTGGACATCAACAGTGAACATGCCCTATCGACAATGTCTGCCTGCAAACAGGAGGAGGAAAAGGATCTGTAAGAAGAGGTGAGAGAAGGAACAGGTTATCAAATGATCAAACAGGGGAAGGGTGAGGGCATGGAGTATGACATTGAGGATCCAATCAGGGACAGAAACCCAACAACTGATGGCAAACCTCAGGAATATGAGAGGTCAGAACCAGTAAGGGAGAGGAAGGAGAAGGGTGAGACACAGAAACAGGTTCAGTAGGGGATGAGAGAAAAAGGAGGCCAAGGGGAAAAGGGAATTATGCAACAATGCAGACTCATCACCAGTCGGGAATACTGAGGCTGAGAAAAGGAAAACCGAAGTATTGGAGTCCAAACCCCACAAAGGGACAAGAGACTCAAATCACTGCAAGTTAAAATATGGAAACACAGAATGAAGATATGTCAAAGCATGTACGTCCATATTACAAAGGAGTCAAATCACATCTAGACACCCGAATGTAAATGGTTTTCAAATCGACCCATGTGAATTCCTATATTCGAGGAGAGAGGAAACACTAGATACTGTCTCACCAGCCTGTCACTGAGAAGTGCATGTGAGGAATCATAGGAAACAGGAGAAAAAAAAAACTATAACATACCTGATTGATTAAATTGACAAATGGAGAAGGAAGCCTGGGCACCTTCCCTGAAACAAAATGTGACTGAGGTATAGTCAGGAGGAGTAAACAGGCTGCCCAAATCCTCATCCCCATGTTCAGGCATACCTGCACCTGGTATGAGAGGAGAATCATCACGCGACACAGAATACTACATAAAGGTAGCCAACTCTCTTCGAACCACAGCCATTACTTTCTGAGCCAACAGTTGCAACATGGAATTGCAAAATCATGAAGAACAGATATGACCAGGAAAAAAAAGGAGAAATGAAACTCCAAAAGCAATTCCAAAACAGTGAAAACAAAAAAAAAAAAAAAAATGTTTGAAAAATGAGGCCTTGAATAATATTCAAAATTTGAAATGAAAACGACAGAACTATTCAATGAAAACAATCAGTAGGAGAGCACAAGCAAAAACACGTCCTAGCAGTATGACTGCCAACTGAGAAGAGTTTACAGACTGCACAGAAGAGAGGGTGTTAGTGATGATAGAAGGTGTGTCACACACCTATTGGTGGAAGGTTGCTGCATGATCATTTGCATGATAGCATGCAAATGTCTCATGTGAATACACATAAAGATAGGTGGTAGTATCAAGGTCAGTGGTGAGCAAAAATTTGCGCATATAGAGGGAAGTATAAATTGAGAAAAGCTATTTGTGAGAGGTGGTAAGATGTATCAGAAATTCATATTTTGTTCAAACACTTTTAATTTATTTAGTAATGACCATTCAACAGAACTTTCCCTAAAATTCTAAAAACAAAAGGAAATATTATAATAAGCATTTAAAAGTTGAACACACCTGCCAGTGACAATGTTTACAATAGGCTTTTTATATGAAACGTATATCCCAATTACTGAGAAATATGAAGCTATTAGGATAATCTGTATCAAAGATTTGTGAAATCTAGTTACTTCAAAAGCAATAAAACTACATATGAGTGAAACACTTCTGTAATTGATTTTGAACTCAAACCTAAAAAATGTTCCACTACAAAATGCAAGGAAAACAAGTCAAAAGTCCAGTGCACATTTTACATATATATTATTCTTATTTAAATATTTTACAGTTTAAATATGAATAATATATACATACTGATTAGATATGATTATTCAATGAGACACCCATCTTTTTTCAACTAGATTATTCAACTGTCTTAAATATTATTTCTGGCAATGGAACACATAGAAAACGTTTTTTCATGTAAAAACAAACTAATTATAATTCTACATGGCAATGAGTCACTCTTGATGATTGAAGTGAAATACTGCCAAACATATAGAGTTGCTTTTATTTTCTTTGTGTGTTTCATTGAACTTATGCACAAGTCTGCCACTACAAAAATTTCAATTGCCCATTTGTTCATAGATGGTTATAAAACGAAAGACACCAAAAGTGCATGTGGAATACTATTAATCCCCTCTTAAAATTTTACATAGCTTGAGACTCAAAAGATACTATCCAAAATGATAATCAGCAGGCCTAGAAAAATTCCACCTGTTTACTTGTATACATGAGTAGTGGATGAATAGAAGCAAGTTGACTTTTTTTTCGTGAACCTGACAGGATGAGTGTATTCCTGCAGCTAGTTAGTTAACTCACTTGTAGAGAAATGGTGGTACTAAATATAAAGCATTTTCTTTTTTTCTATTTATCACTGAAATGTCACTGTCTTTGATAATTCCAACAATCCAGTAACCGCAATTAAGATAAAACAAATTTATGTCATGAAAATGATCAACTAATCGAAATTACTGTTTCCAGTTATTTTAACTATTTAATAACCAAAAATTTTCAATTAAATCAGGTTTGTTAAGCTTGATCAATTAGTGACATAATTCACAAAAATAATAAATAATTGGACACAGGGTTACTGGTTATTTGTACTCTGCTCATCATTGGTACTGAAACCCTATTTTTTGCATTATAATTTTTTTTTGCCATCTAATGAAAATAATCATTTATGATCTTTATGGTTAATCAATTAGAAAATTCCACTAATCATCTAACTGTAATGATAAGAAAAAACATTTTATAACATAAAAATCATATACACAGGATTTTTTTAGGGAAAAAATTGTGCCTTTTTTCTACTTTATTAGTAGTATCAAATTTACTAGTAATATTATCACCAGTGTCATTTTTACCTGGATTATTGTTTTAAGGCCTTTATTATTCATTATTCATGCTAGTGATTTCAATAACTTTCTGAGTAATAATATATCAAAATTCACTGGCAATAATGAATTGGTGGGAAAAGCCAAATATATTGAGAATAGTTTTCTTATTCAAAAGGAACTTGGCAGTGTTACTAAACAGGCAATGTAAAGGTGTTTTAGTATTTAGAAGTGAAACAATATGATCTTGCAATATAAAAATACTTAGAAACTTTTACTTCTTATGTGAAATAAGCAGTGATATTATGATGAAAGGTTGGTGTGGTTTTTGATAAAACCCTAAAGTACTTTGTTTAGTTGTCCTGTGGTGAAAAAAAGAAGGCAGAGCTCTTGGTTTTATTCATTAGATTTTGAAATTTAAGAACACAAAGGCTATTTATTGTTGTCTTCTACAGCTCTAGTACAGCCTTATTTAAAGTACTGTGAGTGTGTAGTATCAGATTGTGCTACATGCTTTCCACTCCTTTTAGTTTAAAGTTTACTGAATTATTTTTTTTCTCTGTAATTCTAAGAGTTGGTGCATAGCATTGCTGAAGCAAGTTTCTAGCTCCAACTTCCCTCCAAGGCTAATTGGATCAAGTGGAGATTAGGCACCTTTTTGTTTGATTCTATTGCAGGAATAACAATGTGTTTTTGATTTGCATACTGAAGTTATCATTTTCCTAAACTGAAAATGTATTTCCAAACATACTTACCCCTGCTGACACTAATAGTTATTTCTCGATCTTCATCTTTGCCATCTAACATTGTGTTCGCTTGCTTCAGTCTTTATATACCCCACTCGACAGCCCTTGGAAATATCTAATTTGCAAAACTTTACGCTGGTCCTCACACGTCCTCTATGCAGGTACTGTATATAAGCACTATATGCAGACAATAAAATCACTTTTTCAAAACTTACCACATTCCAGTCACCAGCTCTTAGTGGGGAGGAAGGGAGGGAGATATGAACATGTCAGGAGAAGTCCACATACCGGCCTGCAAAATATCTCCCAAGATCAAGGATGGAAACAATTAAGAGAACCAATGGAATGAGGTGTGGATGGAGGGGGCCTTGAGACATGAATGGATGAACCTGCAGAAGTAGAATTGAGTCAAGCAGCCAAAGATGATAAAGAAGACTGCAAACGTTTTGTATCAACTCTGGCTTTTAAAGATTCTGGGGTTCCAGCAAATAAATAAGGCAGAAGAAAAGACGCTTCCCATAAAAATCTTGAAGGGCAGAAAAAGGTAAGTGAATACCCTTCAAAATAAAATATGATTCAAGAAGTCCCTGCAACAGACCAACCATGACACCAGTGCAAGTCCTGAAGATGACAAACATGCCATAGTAGTGACCAGTAAAGGGCCCAGTTCATTTTCAAATTGTTGAGGTGATCGGTGATATGCTTCAGACAAAAGTTGAATGGAAAAGAAGTATCTTAAAACAGAAGTAAAAGTCTAACGATTCCACAAAAATTGTGACTTGTTAAGAGAGATAATAGGTTCATACCTGGCACGCCAGAGATCCAACCTTTGAGTGTCCAAATATATATCATCCTGACAATGATACACCAGGGCATGGTGTTCAGATAAATGAGGGGGGAAGGCATAGCGACACCATCATGTCATTGTGTTGCAAACCCCCCTACATGCACATCAGGAGAAGTAATCCCCTTGAGAACAATCGGACAACAAAGCAGGGGTAGACTCAAAAGCAACTCGTTGCATCTCCAAAACTTCACAAACACATGTAACTAACTGCAGAAATGGAGCAGATCAGATGAGTCTTCAGGAGAGGAAGCTCTAGTGAAAGAAGGAGCAGGAAACAGGGAGTCTAACTTCTCCCCAGAATATCCTGTTTCAGAATGAAAATTCATATCAGCACCTCCCAGAGAGATACCCCCAGGACACATGAAGGACTTGATCTCACTCCGAAACAGGTCATGGACAGCTTACACGGAGAGTGGCACCACTAGATGACAAAGGAGGAATAGACGAAGACTGAGTAGCTTCCGTGCTTGAAACCATTACACGGGAATTCATATCCAATTTTTTTTTTAATATATATGTAGAAAAAAAACAAATTCAATGAAATATATCTCTGGATAACAAAACAAAGAATTCCCAATTATTAGAAAGTGAAAACTAAGAAAATTTAAATCACAAAACTTTAGTCTGAATGCCCATGCTTTGTCAAGAAAAAGTGATTTTATTGTCTGCATACAGTACCTGCATAGAGGGCGTGTGAGAGCGGCATAAAGTTTGCAAGTTAGATATTGCCGAGGGCAGTTGAGAGGGGTACATGAAGACTGGAAAAAGTGAACACAACATTAGATGGCAAAGATGAAGATCGAGAAATAGCTATTAGTGTCAGGAAAGGTATGCATGTTTTGGAATTATTCTTGTCAGTGAATCAGGCGGTAGTTACATATGGATTTATCCAGAATCTTCACTGCCCATTGGCCAACTAATCTAACAGAAACCACACACTGTTTTCTTGTGTCAGAAACTCTAGGGGTTACTGTCATACTTAAAGCAATGTTAGAGCTTAAGATAGCAGGTTTTCCAGAGGTTTTTTCCATAGATTTCACACAAAATTTACCACAATTTTTACTAGATTTCAACTAGATCTATGTAAATGTGTAAAAAAAATTTCAGTAGAATAACAGTTATTTGTGTTGAATTTAAGCAGTGTTTCTATAATATTATATCCAATGCAAAAACTCCTTAAGTTCTCACTTTTGATTGCTGGTAACAGGTTTGTGTAGTTTTACTCTCTGAGAACTCCTCAATTTCTATCATAACTTTAAAATTAACTTTCATTTTTGTTTGTATGAGTGCCTGTAATTTAGTTAAGTATTTGTTTAACTTTGGGAGTGACCACATAGTTTATAAGTTGCTCCACAAGATAGTAGAGCATAGGTTTTCATTTAAGTCTGCTGTATTGTTATTTAATGAGAGTTAGATTTGTTGAATTACCTTTTACCTAAGGGACTAAGTTACATGGGGGGGGGGGGAGAGACACACAAACAAGAGCAAATTATTTGATGAAGTCTTTGTCACTCTTGCTAGTCAAACAATTTTTTTATACACATGTAAACACATGATCACTTGCCTGTATTGTATAATAATAATAATACAATGTTGTTTTTGTAAATTGTAAATATATCAATTAAATATTGGTTCCTTGTGTAAATCTGCATGTTCTATCTTACTCTTTGTGGCCCAAACATAACACTCATTTTGAAACACCAACATATGAGATTCAAGACCTGTTTTTGCAGATCTAGTCTTCTCTGCTTTGTTGGATATCCTTGAAATGTTACAGCAGTTATGGCTCTTCAACACAGAAAGGATATTAATAAATTAGAGAAAGTGCAGACAGTAACTTGAGGAGAAATTTGGATTGGAATTTATTTTCTATTGAGCACAGCAGGATTAGATGAAACACGCTGCAGGTGTCAAAAACTGTTAGATCCTCTTACATTTTGTCTAAGTAGTGGAATGAAAAGTTGGAAATATAAACTTGAATATGAATAATACTAAATGTCATATTTCGAAGGCTAGAGTAGACATAGACTTGTTCTTCAGACTTCAACAGAAATATATATATATATATTCTTTTGGGTAAATACTTATAAACTTTGGAATGGCTTACCTGATAATGTTTTTTGTTTTGTTGTACATCTGATTGATAAGTATATGTAAACATGAAGTGCTATATTTGCACAAGGAATAAGATTACCATACTTCCCTGATTTTAGCATTATTTTTTTTCCTTATCAAAAAAAGTAAAAGTATTAAATTTTCCCAGTTCCTCTGTACTGCAATGTGAGTTTGATAAGTACAGTTTATCATTATACACAGTTCTTTTAAATTTTAATTGGAAAGACATCTGACAAATATAAATCACTTGGTACAGTGCTCCCTCTCTCTTCTTCAAAAAACAAAACAAAGAAGCAACATTTTTCTTTTGAGTAGACTCAAAACAACATAGGAGCATTTTTGTTTTAACTATGTATCTTATACGCTTTTAAAAAATCTTGATTGTTGTTGGATTGAAAACACAGTGAAATAAAGATTAAATTATTTAGAAAATATAAAAATGTGTGTTATTGTAATTTAAACTGTTTTTGGACTGTTACAGTTTCACTCCTAATGCCAGTAATGGGGTAAAAAATTATTAGTTTTTCACACTGGAAATTTGATAACCCTAATATTAATAAAGGGTGATCTCGATTGGTTATACAACCTTCTGTGACCTTGTTTTTTCTTATGTTCTTAATCAAGGAACAACTAGCAATAGAAGCATAAACACTAAGTATTTGAGTTAGATCTGACTCTATTGACATAAGTCTATACCGTATACGTATACCAACAGTTCTGTTGCATAACTTAACTAGTATTACGATATAGTATTATTTATAGAACAAAACTTAATATTTCAACGTATAAATACAATATGGAATCAATGAAAAAATATACATTACTTATGCAATAACTATCACTAATGTCAATAAAGAATTATTTAAAATATTGAAGAACTTGTCACTTACTTAGTAACTGTAACTTGTAACTTTTAAGTGTAACAACTTTTAGTTTTAGTAATTCATCGTTTATTTTAAATGGTTCTCAATTATCTACGCTCACTTACAAAATATTGTAAGTTTAAAAACAGATAAGGCAAGCTTATCTTTCAAACAAATAACCTATCTAATTTTTCTACACCATTCTAATTACTTTATTGTGAAATTTAGAATGTAAAAATATTTAGCAAGCTTACAACATTCAAATTCTTTACCTGCAACCGCCATTACACTCGAGAGTTAGAAAGAATCTAACTTTTTAATCAAGATTTTCATTCATGCTTTCATTACAATTTATAATAAAAAAGAGTTAATTAGTATAAATGTTTAACAAAATAAAATAAAATTTAGTTTTTTTAATAGTCATAAATGAATCAAATAATTATTATAGCTATGTTAGTCTATATATACTATAAATATTTCAACCAATAGAATACTTTCATCGTCGTAAGTTCAAGACGAATCAAGAGTTATCGTTGAGCTTCCAAGGTTAGCCTAACGACTGGTACTTTAGTTCATCGTTTATGTGTAACTCTAAGCTTGAGTAAATGTACACTGGGAACTAGCACTAACAAAGTATTGGTTAACGGTAAAGATACAATTAATTAGTTTTAAAGCTAAAACTTTTTGTAAAAGATAAAATTTATTTAACGAGCAGTTTTTTCTGCAATTGAAAAGTAGTATATTGGGATAAAGTATATTTATTCTTATCGACAAAGATGAGACAAAATGAAAATTAGTTGCATTGTCAAGTTTGTAATTCAATTCACCATTCAGTAATTGACTAATTCACTAATAGTAATAGTACCATTAATTAATATTACTATTAGTAAATCCTATTTTTGTTCTGAGTGAACCTATTTTAAGATTTGAATGCTTACTTGGCCTTACTTTGATTCTTTTTTAAAAGATTTTAGTCTTGTATACTGTTTTTATAATACAACTTAAGTTAAATTTATTTTAAACGAGGACTACAGTCGCGAAGATTGTACTTTTAAGTTGTAACTTATAGGCCTTGTACTCAAGTTATACTTTTCTGGTACTCAGTGGTAGTATTAGTATAGACAATTCTATTTCATTTTCAAAACTCAAGTACCCTAGCTGTATAGCTGAAGCCTAATGTTAAACCTTTTGTTAAGAGTTTAGAAGTCTCATATTTTAATATAAAATTACATAGTGTGTTTCTAATTTGAAACACAAAAAAGGAAATCATTTCAAGTGCCTCTTGCATGTATATTATAAGTAAAGTGTAACCTTATGTCTAGTGTCTCATACATTTGTGTAATCTCAACTACATAGACTATCTCGAAACAAAAACTTTAAGATTATAAATCAGCATTATAATGTATTATTGAAGTAAATTAGATATAAACTGTTTCACATATTAGTACTATTATTAAATATTAAAAATCTATGTTTCCTTGTATTTCCTCAAATTTGTCATTATCTAATTGAAAATTCAATATGACCTGTGGAGTTTGTTTAAAATGTATTCATGAGGTTGGCGTGATGTCACAGCCATATGATTTTGCCTAATACCACAATTGCCATCTTGACAAATGGGCAAACAATAGAGAAGCGAATACAGCTGTGTGTATGCAATTTATATAGATTTACCATATACATATATCACTGCTGAAGCTGCTGTGTATATTCTTCATTTATCATTCATATATTATTGTTTGGTTGTCAAATTATCAATTGTAATGTTTTATCAATATGTGGAGAAGTTGTCAGCCAAGGCATTAGCAAGATAAAGTTACAATTAACTGGGCTTGATTCTTGTCTCTACCAGCACCCTGACTCGTAGAATAACAACCCAACAGAATGAACCCAGTGTGCGGTACCCAGATGTGTAAAATTACCTTGGATTAAAAAAAATTGGAAGACAACATTTACATGATATAAAATGAGCTGAACACGCGTAGTTATAGTCAGACTTTAGCACCCACAGCTTTCCATGGTTGATAGATTTCAACCACAACACTCTTCCCTCCTTTTCAGTAGCTTGTTTTTTTGGGAAAACATGCACTAAAAAGTAAACTACCAAGTAGAACTAGTTTTTAAAATGCTTATCGACAAATTGTCTTAAGACGATTCTAGGCTAGGAATAGAATCCCACAAATGTTTGCTTTATGCTTACTATTAAGGTGAGCTGGAAGACTGGGTATCAAATAGAAAGAAAGTTCCAGCCTTTTCAACTTGTTATTGGTGCAATTGAATATGCTACAATCCTTCACCATACTTGCAGGTTTGAAATAACAAAAGTTCATCACAAACACAAATAGTCGTTACAAATACGAGTCTAGGCCACGTGCAAGTGTACAGAATGAACAAATTTCCCCTTTGTCATCCCATTTTTTTGCCCCTTTACATTGGTTGCTATGTGGACTTTGCATTGTGGGAGAGCAAAGTTCCCAGATGTTTGACCTCAAGAATGACTAGTGTAGCAGTAGTTTATGCTGTTTGCAAGATAGTCGGTAGTGCGGAGCACAAAATAGTCCATAATTTGTAATTCTTGTTTTGTATATATATATAGTGTAGTAAATTAATTGTTTGTTTATTGTAAAGAACAAAGCTACACAATGGGCTATCTATGTTGCGACCACCACGGGTATCAAAACATTAGCATCATAAGCTCTCACATTTACCACTGAGTCACTGGGGGGCATAAATTATGGATCAACTTGCAAGTTTTTATTATAAATGTAAGTTTTATTAGATTCGTTCATGCATTTTATTGAAGTAGTATTTTTTTGGGGGAAAATATTTTTATAGCACATAACACAATTGATATACTTTTTACATATTTCAGTGTGTCATTGAACATGTGCAACAATAAGTTCACTGCTTTGAAAGGAGAATAACAGGCAATAAAAACTACCACATTTAATGACTTTCATACATTTTCTGATAAACTGATGAGTGAATTTTGACAAGATATTTACCACAGAATACAGAAAATCACCACATTTTACATAAGCAACAAAATCAATATGTACTAGCAAATGTTGCATTCTTTAAAAAATTCTTCATAGTTGTCTTCACTGACATTTCATGAATGAAATGTACTAACCTTTGACTGATGTTATAACATCATGTTAGTAAATAGCCAATAAAGAATTACCCCCATAATTGTTTGCACCAGTAAGATGTTACGAGAAAAAATTGTTTTTGTGAGGCAAGCAAATCTATCCACCAATTCTAATTTTAATAACCACCTCATGAAACCACATTTTAAGTTATTTTTATGAAGAATTCTTCTGAAATATAACTTAAAGTACGTGTTTTCTTATCAAAATTACATTGTTATTGGGTTAGAGATACGTGACATGTAGCAATAAACAGAGCAATACTTAATTAGTTTTTAATTGCATTTTAGTAGAAATCTTCATTAAAAAATACTCCAGAAGATTTGCATATCTTTGCACTGAAGAGACTGAAAACATGTTAAACTGAACAGTATTCAGTGTTTATACTTATTTATTTTTTTGGTAAATTTATTATAGGTTTAACTACTTTACATAGATCATGGTATTAAATATAACATTAGTTTTATTGCATATTTGAAACATGCCATTGACCTTTTAAACATTTAATTTGAGGATCTTAAGCTCGTATCACATTGCCACTAAACTTGCTCATCGTGACTTTCTTATTGAACAGCTACTAAGATTATCTGCTACTGTCACAAGTTTTGAACTGCTAACTAGAGGGAAGGAAATTGGCTGGCACCACCCAATGTCAACTCTCAAGCTATTAAGTGTTAAATAAAGTATAAATTTACTGTTTTTTTACATTGTGTTATGTTTCTAGTTTATAATTGCATAACTGTATTCTTTAATGTTGTATAAGCAGGCATAGATCTAGGTGAGAGTTCCAATAATGTTCACCTCCACTCTCACACCCATTTTATTTATTTTTTTCAAAAATTAATAAGTATTAATTTTGTATAACATAGATCTATAGGAGAGGGTCTGGGAGTTCTGAACACCCTATATTTTTGAGGAATAACTCCCCTCTTTTTTTTTCAGAATTAATAAAGAAACTTAAAACATCCTTACGCTACCATGTAATAATCAAAAATGGAACATTAGATATCAGCATTTTATATAATTGGCTGATTAATTACCATAAAATCTTTCTTGAGGTTTTGCAAAGTAAACACAACTGGAGTCTACAGCAAATTAATTAAGGTCTCAACCAATAATTGGTCATTTCTAAACTAATACAATGATATGAAAGTTAAATATTATCATATAAAATTTTAATGCCTAGTCTTTCCAGCCACAAGCAATGTGTCTAGATATTATAGAGTTGTTTTCATCAAAGTTAACTTTGTTTAAGACACTTGCAGCTCTTATGATTCAGGCTTGTTTCAGAATCATTTATGTTTTTTTTTGTAAAAAGGGCTTAAAAACACCCTAAATAGTATATACACATCACTATTATAAGAAGCCTTACTGTATATCTCAGGTTTGGTGAATTAAGTTGTGCTGATGAGCCTTAAATAGAAAAAACTGAAGTCTACATCAGAGTGTATGACAAATAAAAGAATTTGTTAGGTCTCTATGAAACAATTTTATTGTTGGTGGTAAGAAATTTTTAGTGTCATAATTGTTTACAGAATTTATTTTTCATTGTTCAGAATTTAGAATTCTTGTGAGAAAGATTTTTGTCTCTTTGAAATAAATGAAAGTGCAAGCGGTATGACTGTATAGGTAATGACTTTTTAAATTGTTTTTCTAAATATGACTAAATATTTGTAACTTTTTAATTTTAGGTTTTGAAATGTTTGTTTTTAACTGTTTTTATTTCCATATCAACCACACTACCAAAAATAAGCTTACTATATTTATAACCTGACTAAACCACTAATTTACAAATGATATTGATATGATTTTAACGTTTACGTACTTAGATTTTACTTTAGAACTATGGAACAAATTGGATTAATCCAAAATACTATATTAATATAGTGGAAGTCTTCTTTAATGTAAAAAATTCTGAAAATTCGGTTACATTGTTACACAGCTAACTTTTAAAAAGTTAATTGGTAGCATGCCAACATTGAACTATAGAACATTACTATAACTATTGTGAAGAAGTTAAATGCTGTTGATACTTGTTAATGCAGTAATACTATATTATCTGAATAGACTTTCTAGTTTTATTCTTGATCATTCCATAATTGTTTTCAAACTTTGTAAGATAAAGTTACAACTACCAAAAGTTTTGTTTTATAAAATAAATGATGTTACCTAATTATTTGTTGTTTGACTTTAAATTTAGGCTTCTTGAAACATTTCAAACATACCAGATTTTTACTTTGGCTAAGTACTTATTTGCCTTATAAGTTTATATGTTATGATTATTCATTTCCCATGTTTGGTAATACATTGTTGAGTACCTGTGTATTCAGAGATAAAACACTACTTAAGGCCCCAACATTGTCATAAACTAGCTTATAAAAATTTATAATTGTCATAAGAAATTAGTATTAGGCCTATTACATTAAAACAAAACCTTCTTTATCTAGTCTCTTAGGGATTTCCAAGAATTAAAAGTGGATAATAATAGTATTCCAACCACAGTATATTTGTTATATCCATTGCCTATGATGCATTGTGCTCAATCCAGAGCTTTTCAGCCTGACTGGGATACAACAAAAACAGTAGTGGTCAGAACACTATTTATATAAGCCATTTGATAGAACAACAATAGTTATTGTGTGTATGCCTTTTACAAGCTGGCAAAAGAATTATTACAATTGGAAGTGTTGTGAAAAGTGATCTTACCCACAATTCACAGTTTTGAGTAGATAACCAAAATGTTTTACTTTCCTACAAAAAATCAGCATTGAATACCAGATGTTCATTCTAATTTTAATCAATGGAGATCATTATTATGTGTTAGGACAAAACAATAAACCATTCATTATGATTCAAAAAATGACTATTAGTGGCCTAGATCATTTTTGACTAATCCAGATTTCCCAATCAAGTAAAAAAAAATACTTTTTGAAAGATGTCAAGAAACACAATAATATACAACTTGAATTTTTAACACATTTTTACAGATTTATTCAAAAAAGACAACTTCCAAAACAACTATTTTCATTCTAATCATTAGTGCTTATACTTGTAGCACTCAAGGTAAATAGACCAAGGTTAGTCATCCTCAATAAGAAAATCCAGCTCTCCATCAAAGCCATCCATGTCATCAACAATGTTCTCATCTTGAAGGATGGAGTGGTAGAATGGTTTGCAGTCATCTGGGATGAGACGCATTACCTGCTGATACTTTAGGCAAAGCTTTAGTGAAAGGACACCTGAGACACCCTAGTACGATGTGCATTATTGAGCTGCTGGGTAACTTTTTTTTTTTTTAACTAAAGAATCTTCATGAAGATTACACTGGGTCCACCTTTCCTGAGTTGTATCTCACATGTCATCAGTCAGTTAACCTTTTTACCCTTTGTGTCTACTTTTATGTTGACAATTGCTTTCTCCAGTGAGAAAGTCTGATTTCTTCATCTCAATAACAGTGAAGGGGTTCATCTGGTGGCATACTTTCATCATATTTTGGTAGTCTTCTGCTGTGTACGGACATTGCTGTTTTTTAGCAGACATTCAATGTCACCAAATTTCAAATTATTAGGAAGCAAGCTGTGTTCTGCAACTCTAAAGCATAATGTAATGGTCTTCAATGAGGCCTGGGTCTGGAGTAAATGATGCTGCTGCAAGGTAACATTTCTATTTTAGCCACTGCAGGAGTATTAGGTCCTCTAAATCTCAAGGAAATTTGAGAACTATTTTTCCAAAGATAAGAACCAATTTCTTATGCTGTGCTTCCTGCCTTGTTTTAAAGCCATGTATAGAAGTATTCTTTTTTCATCATGAATGCCAAGAGTATACAGCCAAAGTTATCTTTTGTAGAACACAATGCTATTTTGCAGTCTTAGCAAAGGGTGGGTTTTCTGTAGATCAAATGTGAGAACTTCCAGTTTATGTGTATTTTTGTTGCTATCAAGATCTTTATTCATCATAGCTGTTGCATGTTAATCTGCAATAAGGTGAATATCATACAAATTCATCATGCTTTCTCTGCAGTTGTTGCATTCCCGAGACTGACTTTGAAAGAATCACACAACTTGAAAGTGTCCTTACTAACCCTTTTGAAATGAAGACTGAAAAAGTTGTAGAACACCTTTTTTATAAGAAGCTAGTGATACTGGATTTTCACTATTGCGTTTGTACAGATCATACATTTTTCCAAGGTTAAGGTCCAGGTTTAGGTATTCAATGTTGTTTTCCAAGTGGGTATAATGTGACTTGTAGTGTGGAAAGATATTTATATGAGCAACAACATCTTCCATCTGCTTAGGATTAAACTTCTTCATTGCTGGTGCTATCTGTTTGTCAATCAAGAACCCAACATGAAACTTCTTAAAAGCTGCATGAATAACTCTGCTGCTTATTGCAAGTGTTTTGAGAAATGTTTTTTCAAACCTTCTCTTCATTCACAGTGTTTTCATGGATACAGCTTCATCTATCTGAATGACCATACTTCCACTTTTTATTTACCTCCTTTACAGCTGCAATAATGAATCCAGTACATCCTTCAGAACTTCCTGTTTCCCAAAACATGCTGAATATCTTTTGGCAATCCTCTGCAGGGACCCTTTCAGTACATTTTAGTTTGCATGCACATTGGAAGTTGACATTAAATTATTTTCACTGTTTTATCTCCATTTATTCTTCTATGTAATTCATTTTATTAGCTTTTTTCCTTCTCTCAGACCAATATTCTTGATGTTTTTGTTTTCTACCCCTCTTTGGATGACTTTCATTTAGTGGCTTCTCAGCACCATCTGAAAATGCCTACTGCACCCTATTGGGTGAAAATACTTGCAATAAGCACATATTAAATAAAATGACCATACACTCTTATATATAGGTTTGACTAATAGTCAAAAAAGAGCAGCTCTAACCAGTATTCTCAGTCCTCTCTGACCTAACACCCTCTTCTAAAACCTCAATGATGTCATCAACATAGGCAATATCTTTGTTTAGTATTTCCACGTGAACACAAGAGACGTGAACCATTATAGAATGAACGTATAATCTGTCATTGTGCCTGTACCACCAACTTATATTCAGTGTAGTTTGTAATTACCAATACTCTAACTGGTGTGGGGCAATTGGCAACTATCCAATTAACAGCAGTAACTCAATTTTACATGCACTACATCTTGGTTACTACACGAATACAGTGACCTTTATACTTGTGAGTTGAGTAAAAACACTCTTGGTTGCTACACAAGTGCAGTGACATTAATTTTGTATTTGTACTCTTTATCTTACCTTATAAGGGAAACAAATTAAACATTATATCTGAAACAGCAATAAAAATAAATGTGCACAAATCTAATGTTAGGGGGGAGGAAGAGGTCGAAGATGTACCTGACCCTCCCGGGTCCAACAAAATCCAATACAGCAAATGATCATTATGTGTGGCAACTAATGTTAAAACTTTGCATTGTGAAGTGCTCTTCACTCGTCAGAAGGCAAAACTACAATGTATTTTGCACTTTTTCATGACCCTACTCTGAAATAAGTACTGTTATGGGATTTGCTTTCAGTCACCAGTTAGGTGACTTAGTTCACACTTAGTTTTGTAAACCCAAATCAATGGTACATCATTTTAGGGTTAAGGATATTCCAAAGTGTAATTTTTCAAATGCGAAAAAGTGTTATGTGCAACATTAAATATAAAAAGGTGTTAAAAACACTTTGGCAATCTTTTGCACCAAAAAGATGACAAAATGAGGTGGCACTGAAATGAGAAAAGTGTATAATTATCTTCATACACATGTTAACTTATCTTTGTCATTTTCAAACTTGTTCTGCTAAAATGATATAAACGACATCGGTCATAACTGATATCCTTGATAACACGGTTGTGTGTTGGAATTTTCTTATTTATAGCAGCAATACAAAGGATTGGGTTTAGGTAATTACTAACAAGAAATACTAACATTTGTTAACCTAGAAATATTTTTAAAAAATGTTTTTGGGATTTTGTGGGTTTTGTCACTATTGTATAACATCATCCATTTATACTTGTTATAAGACATTAGCATTAGGTCTATTACATTTTTAATCTAGTCCCTTAGGGATTTTCAAGAAGCTTAAGAGTAAAAGGCATACACACCATAACAATTGTTGTTCCAAAAAGTTTATAAACATGGACAATACTGAATTGTCTGGAATAACAAGTACAGAAATTTGTACACAGTTTTGTTGCAAAGTGACTGATAAGTGAATAAATCCTTTATTGTTTCTAAATGTTAAACAATGCATTTATGTTGCATGTATGATATATTTTGATGTATAAAGCTTAGGAATTAAAAAAGTAAAGTAATCTTAAATTATTCTGCCTGAAGTTTGAAGGCAGATAAGAAATTTTTGAGACAAGAATACTAAAGTCAAATTTATATGTTAATCTAACTACATTTCAACAACATTAACTTCAAGTATTTTAGAATTAATATTTTGTTCATATTTTTATTTCTGTACAACTGCAAAACAACTCACTGATTATTTTTTTATTTTAGAATTTTTCTTCCAATACTACAGCATCTATCACTCCTTTAGAATATATTATTCATTAATATTCTTAATTCTCAAGCATTTCCCATAGTTTTTGTACATGCCTTGGTTGAAACCTTGTTATGGGGTCACATCAAGAGGTTTGATCATTTACAAATGAAATACAGCTTTCAAAATGGCCATAAAGAAAGTTTAAATATGATTGGATGGAACAAGAATTTGACCTTCACATAATAATAAAGTAAATATATAGATTTTTTATGGTTTATATAAAGGTTCCTTTCTTTGTGAGCTATTAAAGTATTTGTGTGTTAAATTATATCTGTTTGAAAACTACAGATATTTTCTTCCATGAGAAAATATCAGATAAGATAAGCTTGTACAACTTAGAGATGGGTTGAATGGGTAACAAAAAAAGAAAGTTATTACATGTTTAACATGGTAACAAAGGTGCAATGTTTGAAGAAAATGTTATCATCATTGGGTACAAGTTGTTTATTTAGACACAGGAATGAATATACAATATGAAACAAAAAAAGTCACACAGCTGAAAATTGCTTAGGGGTTTTTAATAAAGATATCTTGTTGCTTTTTTTTTTCTTATTTAAAATTACAGTATCTTTTTAATGATATTTACTATGGTTTCATTGAGTTGCAATGTTTGTAAACATAAGGTTATGTTCACTAAATAAAATTATCATGAAATAAGATAAATGTAGTTAAGTTTAATCTCTAGTGAGTTTGGTAAGTGACTGCAAAATATTATGATGACTCAAATTTTTATTGAATATTATTTTTATGTTTATCTTATTCAAACAGTGTACATAAATAAACTGGCTTAATTGTTTCTAATTGCAATTGTGATATTTTTTTAAAACATTATTAACTTTATAGGGGTGGAGGTGTAGGGGTATGTACTAATAGATTAATTAAGCATAATCAATTAGCAAATATCACTAATCATCTAGCTCTAGTATTAAGAATTGTCTTCAGCCATTATGAAAGTTAGCATAAAGAAGAATAGTCAACTGTTTGAGGCCATCTTAGTCTTTTAAAATATCCTAGTGTTTTCATTAAGCATTTTTTAAATTTTATAAACTGAGCATTTTCAGTTTTACATGAGCCCAGCATGGTCAGGTGGTTAGGGTGCTTGACTTACAATCTGGAGGTCATGGGTTCAAATCCCTGTCACACCAAACATGCTTGCCCTTTCAACTCTGGGGGCATTATAATATGACAGTCAATCCCACTATTAATTGGTAAAAGGGTAGCCCAAGAGTTGTCAGTGGGTGGTGATGACTGGCTACCTTCCCTCTAGTCTTTCACTGCTAAATTAGGAATGGCTGGTGCAGATAGCCCTTGTGTAGCTTTGCACGAAATTCAAAACAAAACAAACCAAAACAGTTTTACATGTGTATTTCATGTTCTTGCAAGATAGGAATATAAATTTTCCATACATCCATTTAGAAAAAGACTGCATGGGAATGCATTCACTTTCAACTAGTGTGATTGAGCTCCCAAAAACATACCACACTTAACATTTTTCCAATTTATATATGCCACTTAAAATATCTTGAATTTTCTGTAACTTAGCTTTTCTAAAATAAAAAATAATATTTACTAATTCTTCAACTTATTTCAATAAAAACATTAAATGTAATAAATTGTGATTGCTCACATGTGCATAACTAAATCTTTCTTAGTTCTAAGAGTAGGTCTAACATATGAATAATTAAAGGAAGTACCCTATTATGTAAAACTTGTTTATTGTTGGATATGCAAAGTATAATATTTATGGTTACAATGTTGTACCAAGTTAACCTGGTGAAACATTGTAACCATAAATATTATACTATGTATATCCAACAATATATAAGTTTTATGATCTAAAATATGATCTTACACATATTCAATGAGAAAACAACCTTCATATAAAGACAACTAGCTAATTCATTTAATATCCCTATAATTAAAGTTTCCCATAATAATAAACCTTTTCTATTGGAAGTACAATACCTGTCTGCACATATTCTTCTCAGCATTATAAACCTAATTATACAGTCAAAAATATTCCATCATTTTTTTTGCCTTTCATGAACTTCAACCTAAATACTTTGTTTTTTCTATCTCCAGTGATGTAACTTCTAAGCTTTTAAATGGGCCACTAAGATTATTTGTAGTTTAAGCTTTTTTAGCCACATTTTGTTAAAACTATTTATGAACTAAATTGGTTGTGTTTCTATGATAGATTCATAATAACATAAAAGTCACAGAAAAATACAAAAGAAATTACCATCAATATTGCAGTTAATCTTGGTAATTATTGTTAGGTTCCCCTTTGTATTTTGCATGGAAAGTTAGTGATTTCACCAAATTGTTTGGTCATTTCTTTATCTTGAATGTTCTAACAGGAAGAAATATCAGTGAATGGAATAAATATAAGATTATTCTTGAAGGAAGAGATTTAAGTTATAAAGAGTGATTTTCAAGTTTGAACTTGGTTTTTAGGTTACACAGAACTAGTACAACTGTCATTATTCAAGTGTCCAAAATTGGTAGGTGTTTTTACAGTCTTGTAGGTGGCATTTCAAAGTGGTGAAATGAAAAGGTTAGAAATCAGACTTGAAACATAGGTGTAATAGGCTTGAATTTTGGAAAACCAGATGCATAGTGTTGTGGTGTATGTTATTATGGTATTTTCTTTTAAATTTTTGAATATGACATAGAGGGTTTTATTTTATTTGTATATTAAACTTTTTTGAATAGATACCTGAAGTTGTAAGAATACTTTTAACGTGTGTGTGATTTTTTGATGTGTGAGAGGCATATTAAATGTATTCAGTTTTGAGAAAGGGTTCATAGAACAGTAATCAGGATGATTCCAGATTTAGAAAGGACATTATATGGGAAGAGGTTTGAATCTCTTGACATGTTTTCACTGCAAAGGTAAAGGTCTTAGGCTAAAAGAGACCTAGTTGCAGTTTTTAAAGTTGTTATAAGTTTGGAATTCATAAATCTAGATGAGATTTCATAAAAAAATTAATATTGTATGCAATAAGATGAGAGGAAATAAATGTAACATATGTAAAACTTAAACACAACTCCAGTTAAGACAGTGTTACTTTTCTAATAGGATAATTCACCTAAGGGTTAGTTTGTTTTTAGGTGTGGTAGAAGCTGCTTTATATAAGGAGATTGGATGAATATTTCAAAGATCAGGGTAGAAGAGAGGAAAATAAGTTTCTTTGTATGTGTTGTTTGGAGTAGGGTGGTAATAGAAAATGTACTCCCAATAACCTTCTGGTACTTTGCTCTTTCTTTTTTTTTTCCTTTTTATGTAATCTTATTAGGAAATGATATGATGTACTTTTATTTCAGTGCAATTTTGTGTGTGAATTTTGTAACATATAGTATGTTTGAAATAGTTTTTCTCTGCCATCTACCTCTGTTTAATTTTATCATACAACACTTCTCCAAACATTTTTCCAATCTATTTTAGCTCTATTGTGCTTGAATGGATGCATCATACCCTTTTGGCAAAAATGCACCATTGAATTGAAAATATATATATATAGAAAATTAACTCAGTCATTCTTCAAAACATTTAAAAAATCTTCAGACTTGAAATTTATGTAATAACAAAAATTTCTTATGCATTAACAATTTTTACATCAAAAATTTTGATTTTGGGTTAATTTCAGCACACTCCAAATGAAAATATTAGTGTTTATGAATTTCCTGAATTTTTTTGAATACGAAACAACACTCAAGTCATAGCCCCTAGAAGGAAAGTCAAAATAGTGCTTATTAGATCCTTATAACTTCAGTACAAGTATTTTTTATTGATTTTTAGCCAATAACTGTTTTTCACTTTCATTTGTCTTAGTGTGATGTAATTGTTATACCTCAGTTTTTGAGAAGTGGCAAACTAGTAATCTAAACATGTTATGCTTTTTTTTTTCAATTGTATAAGGCAACGTGGCTTATAGTTCAACAGAAACTCATTTAGGTGTCAGGAAAAAGTGACAAAAGCTTAATGATACATTTCTGATAGAAAACGTGTTTATGAACAGCTTTGCCACAATTACAGTCCTGTTTGTTTTTTTCCTTAGAACTTGCAAAATGCTTCCTTTATCACTTTAATACTTCCTTTAAATTATTAAATTACATGAAAATATGAAAAGATAAGGTAGGCTTAATTAGATAATTTTGCACTTGACTGTGTGAAGTTTTATTTTGCCAACAAGACTGCTGTTTTTTAAGCCATGCTGAAGTTGGACCTTATCGCCCCAAGCAACCTTTTAAATGGACAAAGAAATCACCAAAATGAAATATTTAAATGAATGTAAAATAAATTTAAAACTTGTTACATTTATTAACTGAAGCCTTATGATTAACAATTTTAAAATTTGGTTATAATTTTGATACAGTGAAAAATTATTTTTTAATGGTCATAAACACATTAAAACTGTGCATGGGGTTTTAAGTTCAAAATTAAGTTAACATTTACAATTTTATAAAATAACTTTACAGGAAAGTTTTACAAAAATGTAAAGATAAGCATTTTTAATGGCATCTTAAGAAGAACTTATCACTATAAATATAAGATATTTGCAGAAGAGACATAATCTATAGAAAGTAAATTTCTAGGCTCAAACTATTCCATCCAGTAGTGTTTTGCAATGCAATAAAGCAAGCTATACAACATATGTATTGAATTGATGCACCTGGGTTTTTTAGAATTAAAGAGCAAGAACATTAATAATTTATGCTTGCAATTTTATGTGTAAAATGGTTTTTAGATATTTGGAAAAAATCTGGATGAAATTGAAAGTTTTAAGTGTCTAATTTCTTATTCCAAATGCAACTAATACTCAGCTGATAAGAAAGACTGTTTTATACTTACATTTTTAGCCAATCTTTTGAAATGTACATTTTTATTTCATCCAATACCCACATTACTCGAAAGTTTATCAATATATTGGTCAATATATATTTTAATAATTAGTTTTATTATCAGTTGCATTTATTTTTTAAATATATTGAAGAAATAAGAATTGCTACTTCATGCATTTCTATCTGCAAATTTTCAATTTTTTAAGGATCATTTTTTAATATATGTTGCTGTTTGTCACTGAATAGTTCTTTTAATTGTATATATATACGAAGGTTGACATGCTGCTAACATTATTGATTTTGTGCCATAATGACTTCAAGCTTGTTACTTATGGCAACCTGTTGTTGGTAGTTTATTATTACCTTCACCACCTATACTGTACCTGTGACAACATGTAGATGATGTAGTTTTATTCTTCTTGATTTTATTAAATTTCAAGTAATGTAAGTGTATCAGCAGTGGTTGTTACTACATTACTTGGCTGGAGCTGCTCTTGAGTAACTTAAACTTGCAAGAATGTTTCAATATCATAATCTCATAAAGAAATGCTTTTAGTAATCTGTGTATTTCATAATATATTTGTTTAATTTCTATATTTTCTTGCAAGTCTTTAGTTCACAAAAACAAAATTTGTACACTACATTATTTATAACATCTTATTTTATATAATAAATTATCATGATATAAATAGGTATAAGATATAAAACATTTTATTCTGCCATAGTTAAAAGTAGATAACATATAATGCACATATAAAACTAACTAAAAATAAGCATGACTAGATATAAGACAGCATAATCCAAAGAACACTAGACCTAATAAGCCAAACAGATGATTTGGCAATAAGAAAAGTCAAAGTAAACTTTGGAAGAAAGTCTAACACAGAACAAAGTATTTCTATTTGCTTATGTAATGTAAATCGTTGTAATGTCTAATTAGAACATGTATTTTGTGTTTTAAAGAATAATCATGTATCAAGTGTCTCACATAATAAAGACACAGTCTTTATTCAAAGACACACTCTTTATTTACATTGGCACAAGACAATTAGAAAATATCTTATATGGATTGAAAGGCTGTTGTCTAAACTCTAAGTAACTTTAAAATTGAAATACAAATGAATTTCAAGTTAATCATAGGATTTTGGATATGCTAAATGTACTACCTGAAACTGCTTAAAAACAATTAAGACATAATAATGCTTAGCAAATTGATAAAACTTTTGTTTCAAAAAATACCTAACCTGATACTTGGAAATTTCTTATTCTGATTAAAGCCAAATTCAGACTAGTGAGCAACCATACAATATCCCACAGTATATAACTATAGTTTTCTTTCTTGAAGTTTTCTCCTGGACCAATTGTGAAATGGAAGTACAAGATAAATGACAAAAACCTCACTAATTTCTCTTCTACCACTATAGGATAGATTATTAACAATTATATATGCAGAAGCTCACAGCACTTATGAAACCAAACTTATGTGTGTGTATATATACACTGTCAAACTGGAAGAATTGGCTATTTATTCTATGTCAAAATAAGACTTCACAGTTAACAAAAGGCTTAATTGTTAGATTCAAATGAAAATAATTTGTAATAACCTGTACAAATTAGAAACTAACTAATTTGCCTCTTTACTTATTCATGTAAGACAGAAAGCAAATTACCTGATAAGCTAGATTAGCTATGAATTCTTAATCAACAGCTGTATGTTAGTTAGCAGTCTAATGGTGTTTCTTTACACCTCCTGACCAAGTAGAGCCCAGCAGTTAGTGTGCTGGACTGTGGATTGGAGATGCTGTGGTTTTCACTGCATTACTGTCTCAAAAAAAAAAATATAGTTCTGCACTTTGGGGCCATGAGTGTGTTAAATTCCACTATTTGATTAGAGTAGCCTACAACTTGGCAATGTGTGGCGTAACTAGCCCTTGAATAGCTATATTTCAAAATCAACAAAACAGACAAATCTAACTATGCATTTATGTATGAATATCATAACTATTCAAATGGTGTGTTTTAATTGTACTTCAGAAAACAGGTAGTATTTCCTTCTAAACATTTTTTAGTAGTTTAGCCTACGAAGACAAATAAAGAACAGCATTCTTCTAGAAACTGACATCACAAGAACAGTGTTATTAAAAGTGTAATTAATAATATTACTACTTGCTGATTTATGTATATTTCCTGACTGTTTGTCATATTAAATCATTTATTTTGAAACTACATTATGGGAATATGTTGGTATTAATAAAAAGTTATCATAGTAACTGTATTTGTTTAGACAACGAAGTACCGTCGAAACATGTCACTACAAATAAATTTTGCAGAACAATTTTCTGTTTTATATTAATACTTCATTTTTCATAATGTGACATTTTAAACAGGTTCAGATTGGTCTATTTGTCATTGGATGAAATAGATAATTATTTCACTGTTGTAACTATGTATTACTACTACGCACATATGATACAAATTGTTATACTATAGTATTTGCCAATTTCTTTTGGAAGAGTACTTTTTCAGCTTAAATCTTCTCTACATCCTTCATAGAGAATTTTTCAGTCAGACTACTCTGATTATGGGTAAAAATATTATTAATAGTGAGGGTCCAAACTGACAAAACTATGCATTCTTATCTTTATAAGTAAAATTGTAATAACATTATATTTAGATAAGTATATTTACTACTGAGTTTATTTTGAGTTTTGATGTAAGTATTAATTTACAAGTAAGAATATACGAACAGCATGTTTAATTAGCTATGCTCATTACTGGATTAACTTTTAGTTCTAATCTGTGTACGTAAGAATTATTAATTATAAATTTTCTTTATACCAGAAATAGACTTCTAAAAATAAACTGTAACATTGGATAATAACTTTGAATGGTTTCACTGAAAATTAATAGTCTTATTATAATTTCACACAGATATAGAAAGAGATTAAGAATAAAAATTAAAATTAAATTCTTAAGTTTTAGCAAAAGTGAATCTTAGTAACAGTGTATACATTTGAATTGTAGATATTACAATTGTATAAATTCCTACCTCACTGAAAGTTACAGCTTTCTCAGAAATAGAATCATTATCTTCAGACAATAAATACTACTGAGTTTGTTCCATAAAACACTGTACTACTTTAGTACATGCAGTCAGTTCATTAGAGTAAAGGAAGGAGTTACTGAAAGAAAACGTGCATGTATCCGTACCTATGAAACGTGTGTTGTTATATTTTGTTGTGCAGACTACTGATTTATGTTGTTTCATTGATTGTATACCATGTGGAATTACTGGGTTGATCTAAAAACAGTTGCATTAAAACTGCAGTCATTTTTTCACATTTAGAATTCCTTGTTTTGGTCTTCTTGCTAATTCTGAAGAAATGTTTTGTTTACAATAATTATAAGTACAGTTCTATGATATTTCAGTACAATTCAGTGCTCAGTTTTGTTCAGACTTTTTTTTTGTATTCATTTATACTTCTTTGAATATGTTTTTTGTTCTTTTGATGCATTTAAAAGTATAGCAAAAATTTCATGGACTGTTGTATTTAGTAGCACTGCAAAAAATGATGTTCACATAAATCTTACAGTAGCTTTCATAAGGGTGACAAAGTTTCATCAAATTGATATTGTAAGCCATGCTCTTAGATTTTGATGTTTCAGAACTTGACGCACATATATTAGAATATGTGAGTGTGTGTGTG
>NW_013666072.1:55326-60957 GCF_000517525.1 Limulus polyphemus | reverse complement strand
TAATACTTTTTAACTAAATACGTTTACTATGCATTTCTTCTTAAGACTATAGTACTATATATATATATATATATATATATATATATATAAAGTTAAGACTAAACTAACTGCTGTATATGTTTAAGAATACTTGTACAGATATGTTTATGCACTGTTATTTCCCAGAAACTACAGAAAATAGCTAACCATGTCCAGTAACCTTAATGAGAATGAGGAAGTTTGCAATGGCAAAAAAGTAACTCCAAAAAAAATTGAAGGAAAAAACATCAGCACAAATGGAGGGGAGAGTGAGAGTAATCGAGAAGTTTTAACTTCAGAGAAAAAAAGTTCAAGAAAACCCCTTGAAATTTCTAAAGATGAGAACACTGCACCAGTTGGTTCAGTAGTAAGTTTTATAATATTTGTTAACATCTCTAGATTTTTTTATTATTTAGCCTGTTCATAGTTTGCTGCTCTAATAAGTTTAAATTATGGAAAAAGCTTATGCTGTAATAAATTTTCTTTAACCTTTCTTTTGTGATAAAAAATCACATAAACTGCAGATGTTTTTTTTTCCCCTACATTTCTCTTAGTTTGTCCATTTTATATAAAAATCAGCAGTTTATCAACACCCTATAGCAGATATCACATAAAATCCAATATAATACAAATTTTAATTTAATTTGGGAGTGATTTTTATAAGGTTATACACACTTGATTTCATAATTGAGGATTGATGCAAGATTCCATGATCCTTCTGGCAATATTTTACAAAAAAAAATTTTTTTTAGTTTAGCAATACTTAACAAAAACAGTAAATTTTTGTTTTGTTTTTCAGTGGATCTATCCTGTGTAATTTTTCTGTTATGGAATGTTGCTGTTGTACCAAATTTCATACATATATATTTGATATATCACATTAACTCCACCTGGACTGTTGCAGGTACATGTGTGTCCTATATTTCATATTCCACAATATAATAATCACTCAATATGTTCAGCTAGAAAATTTTTCACAGGAGGAAACAGCTGCATCAGAAGAATCTGTTGTTGAAAAAGACCCTCCAAAACCCAACAAGAACAAGAAAGATGAAAGCTCTAAGAAAGGTCAAGCAATGTCTGTGAGTAGACCATGAGGGATCAGTAATGAAATATCTTGATTTGTATTATTAATAGTTTATAATATTTAACTTCTGTGATAAAGCATGATTATTATAAAAAATATTAAAGTCAGTGTTTGGGAGGTAATGTCATCTTTTCACTTTGTTTTAATCTTCATAGATACAGGTAGATCAAAGTACACATGTCACGACCTTTTCAAAGACTTGCACTCAAAACTTTAATTAATTAAACTTGACATCAAAATGTATAATTCAGATTTTAATATTATAAAAGCTTTACTTTATTAATTTAAAAAGAAAAAGTTCACTTATCTGTTTTTCTGTTCTTATGTGTCACATGTCTTTGTTCTCATCTGTGTCACATGTCTGTTCTTAATTCTCCATTTTAGATTTTTTTTCTTCCCTTTTATGGATCTTAAAATGTCCACCAATTAGAAACATCGACTATACATACATACATATATACACACACACACACACTGACAAGCTTGAATTTAAAGTAAAACCTTACAACTCATCAGGTTTTTGGAATTACTTGATTACTCATACTTACTTTTCAATGGTGCATATTCATTACCAGTAAAATGGCCATTTCGTGAACTTTTTTTTTTTCATACGTCTTTGTGTTAATTAATTGTGGTAAAAGGTACTATTCTCCAAGCAAATTTTATTGAGGGAAGACCATGATTGGTGTTCCAGTAAATGATGAAATTTTTGAACCTTTTTATAGATCAGTTAGAAAGCCAGATAAATTATAATAGTTTTGGGACATTCTGTTTAACTGTTTGTGTATTAAGATGCATATTTGGAAGCAACATGAATTAGTTTAGTGGAAACTAACTTGGTGATAAAATTTAGGTTTAATGAAGACTGGTTTCTGAGGGCAAATTGGCTCAATACTTTTTCGTTGTTTGAGATATCAGTAAATTTGTTACATCCACTCCCAACTCTTCATGTTTTTAAAATTATTTGCTCATGCAAATTCGTCATTGTTACATGTTTATAACCAATAGAAGGGCCATTTTACTAAGTGTTTATGACATCTTTACATTAATTCCTTTTGGTTAAAGGCACTATAGTCCATGCAGATTTATTGAGGAAAGATCAAAGACAATGTTCCAGTAAGTAGTGAAAGTTTTAAACTTTTCTATAGGTCATTTAGAAAGCCAGATAATTATAGTAGTTTGGGGGCATTCTGTTTTACTGATTAAGTTATTGTTTGTGTGTTACAATGAATATTTGAAAGTTGCATGAATTATGTTTTGGGCAACCAGGTGAAAAAGAATGATCAGCACATAGTTCCTTCTGGCTGAGAAGCATAAGTTTCTTTAAATCAGTGATTTATGTGACATTACATCACTATAAAAGGGATAATACTTTTTAACAAATCTTTACATGCATTTCTTCTAAGACTATAGTAACATATCAACTGTACAGCACTGTTAATGAGGCCTTTTGTAAATATGTAACACAGCTCTGTTGCTTTGTCATTCAATATTTGTTAACTGGGCATGTTTGGTACTGCCTCATGGGCAGTAACTTGTGGGAGACAAAATATCTGAAGTTCTGTTTTTACACTCCTCTGATCTTTTAATTTACAATGAAAAATGTGTAATGTGGAAAACAAACTATCTGCAGTTAATATGATTTTTATCAGAAATTCTTAGGTCAATTGTTTTCAAATGCTTTTGCCAATTTTCAACATTTAAAGTATTATACTGCATATATAAATGTTTCAGAGTGTCTTTTGTCTCTCATCATCCAACCCAATTGACTATTACTGGGTAATTAACTCAATTAATCAATATAATCACTTGTCTATGAGCTTTGATTACAGCAAGTTGTGTCATGTAAAATAATTGATTCATTGAAATTATGATTAAATCAACTAATCAAAATTAGTGCTTCTGGTTTTTGCTGTTTTTGATTAATCCAATTGTCCAAGTAATCAAAATATTGCCATTGTGATTTCTCATTATTTTAGGTTAATTCAAGGATGTTCAAAAATAATTAATCAAATTAGTGTTTCCAACTATCACTGTTTTTGTTTATTCCAACTATCCACATCTTATGAGAATAATCAATTAGTTGGATACAATCAGTTAAAGAATCTGATGATTAATTGATTATTCAATTCCACTTATCACCCAGCTCTACAACTGAGTCTGGGAACTAAATGAAAGGCCTTTTTGGTAAATGACTTTTGGGAGGTAACAGATATATCTGGAATGTGGGGAGAAAAAAGTTAGTGATTTTTGTCACAAATCTTTAGGCCTGTTGGTTTCTAATGCTTTACCAGCTTTTGGTGTTTAAAGTATTATACTGCATATCTTCTTACTATAATAGATGTAGCTTGTATGTTAGTATCTATATATATATATATATATATATGTAACCAAAAATCCTGCACCACAACTAAAAAGTCTTTAGAAAATTTCACACTTTGGGTATTCAAGATTCAGATAATTAGAAAAATAACTGTGTATGTGCAACAACCATTTCTTTATAATAGTATACAATATTATATAAAAGTACTCGCCTCATGACAAGGACACGACTTTCACTAGAACTGTACGTGAGGTTTGATTATATCTTTATTAAGGTAATTTTAAAATGTGGGACTGAGAAACTGGAGTACTTAAAAAACTTATTTTTTCAATAAACGGTACTACTTTTAATATATAAAAATATTACAGCTTATATCAATAAGATTTATTATAATTTTGAGTTCTGTTCATTGAATTATCTTGATGCAATGAGTTGCATATGACTAAAATACACAACCTGAACACTTTTACCCATGCAGGACTTCCCAGAAAAAAAATCCTTTCACTTTTTCTAAATTTTCTTAATGGGGTATGAA
Source organism: Limulus polyphemus (assembly GCF_000517525.1). Taxonomy (NCBI): domain Eukaryota; kingdom Metazoa; phylum Arthropoda; class Merostomata; order Xiphosura; family Limulidae; genus Limulus; species Limulus polyphemus. The sequence goes on along the minus strand of NW_013666072.1, from coordinate 56,994 downwards.
TACTATGATTATTAATTACCAGCACAAACAGCCACCTATAAGATGGTGTTTCTGCTAGTATAAATAAGGTTTAGGAGAGTCTGTGGCTCATTGTCCAGCCCAACTGATGAGTTCTAGTATTGAACAAAGGGCCTCTTGGGCAGTGACTTGTTGAAGACAAAAGATCTGAAATGCTATTTTTAAATTCCTCTGATTTCGAATCTGCAATGGATAAATTAAAAGAAATGCAGAAAAAAAGAAAAATCTGTAGTTACTGTGATGTTTATCACAAATTTTTAGACCCAGTAGACTCCAATATTACATTCTATACAGTTGGTAATTATAGTTCACTGTGTTGGAATTTATAATGTTTTCCAAAAGGTTTTCATTATTCATTTTTGTGAGCCAAAAACCTTTTCAATAACATTTTCTCACCATGAAGGCAGATGTCCTTTACTGAAAACAGACACTATCACTGGGATATTTTAACATTATGTCTGCTGATGGTGCTGATAACTATACTCCCTGAAAGTACAGTTCTTACTTGTGAATATCAGTTAGAAACCAACAAAGACAAATAAGTAGAACCTTTGAACTGAATTTAAGCAGTAAAATATGCACAAATGTAAACACATACTCATTCATTAGGAAACTGCTTGCCAACTGAAAGCAGAGCAACAATAACTAATCTGCTCTTCTGTGTGAGACATTAATGAATATCACTTGAATTTGTAGAAATAATTTATTTAGGTATCTCAGAGAAGATTGAACTGGTTCCTAATTTTTGAAATACCTTGCACCTGACCATTTAAATATTACTTCTAAACAAACTTAGTTCTACAACCCAGATCTGGGTGTCAAACCTTGATTGACACCTTTCATTCTATAGCAATGCTGGTAATATTAGTCAAATTAAAGACCTTACTTCTTTGTGTCACATGAATATTATTATTGACCTTGTAGAAAATGAGCTTACATTTCTTTAATGCTTCCCTCTCAAGTGACTCTAATAAAACATTTGTTCTGGCTATTTACAGATTATGTCAGCTGAGATTAGGATTGATTTTTTCCTTGGCAAACAGACTATTACTTTCCTGTAAACTATGTAGGTGTGAAGGCATTGGCCTCCCCATGGCTATAGCTGGGTGATAAATGGTATTTTGTGATCACTTAATTGATTCACACAGTGTTCCTCAAAGCATGGTATGTACAAGCAAGAATAAAATAAACATTGATGACAGGTGCTGCCATCTAAGTTGCCTTTCCTCTGGCCCTGTGTTCAGTATTTCAAAATTAGAGACAGTGGCAGATAGCCTTTGTAGCTTTGGCATAGCAAAGACAGGGCAAGCAAATCTGGTGACAATATTTCTATTTCTTGGATAGTCAGAATAATCAAAAATAGTAATTGGAAACCCTAATTTCAATTAGTTGATTATTTACATGACAGTAGATTTAATCATAATTTTAATTAATCAATTAGTTTACATGACATTAATCAATGTAATTGTTACTTATAAATAACCTATTAAATCAACCGACTCTAACCTTGGCAGTATTTGCAGTTTTTTATTGTTAGGTATTCAAACCAAAGTCAAAGATCAAAAGCAGCATTAAGAAGTTAATTTACCATATTTTTTCGGAATATAAGACGCACCCTTATTTTAAAGACAAGGTTTTGGGGGGAAAAAC
>NW_013666072.1:53406-55274 GCF_000517525.1 Limulus polyphemus | reverse complement strand
GTGTGTCTTATACACCAAAAAATACGGTATGTATTTGTTTTCTAAATGCATTTTATTTACTGCTTTGGGATTTCTTGTGCGAGCTTCTGAACCATTATGTGACAAAAACCTGTGTGAGTGTGTGTGTTCTCTTATGACTTTTAAACTACTGGAGTTCTTGTCACCAAACCTGGCATGTGTTCTTAGGGCCTTCTGGGGAGTGACATAAAGGGTCTGTATTTGGATCTTACCCCTTATGTTACTCCCTGGATACCCATGTTTCTTCCCCTTGCATTCAACAGGTATGTCAACAACTATCCAATAGAAGGACACCTAAAACAAGTCACTAGAGCAATTAGCTTTGACCAAAAGGTTCATTAAATGTTGGGGGTCATCCATTGGCCAAAGGTTGACTGACCTTTAATATAACTTTTGACCCCTTGACTCTGTCATGTTAATTTTTCATTGTGGAGTAACAATATGTGCCTAATGTTATGTAACTATATTGTAGGTGTTTGGGGTAAATTGTTGATTTGTTATGGAATGATGTGATTGGCATATGGATTTATATCAAATGAGACAGCAAAGTTATATGATTAGATGGCATAAAAATAAAATAAAATCAAGTTTTGAAATTACTTACATGAGTACACGAAACGAAAATATTTTTATATCAACTGAATTTAGAATACAAATTTTTTCACTTTTCTACATGACAGTTTCATTTTTTTTTTTTCTATAAGAGAAACTTTGATGTACTCATCACCATCTTTTGACTGAAATTATTAACAAGAATTTTCGATTGAGTCTTAAAAATGTGTATATAATATATAACCACACTATATCTACTACATTCAGTGTTGATGAAGGCTTTTGTCTAGTACCAGGGCTCTTCAGCTGGGATACAACAGTAGAAGTAGTGATTGAGATGCTATTTGTATTAGTAACTTCTTTAAAAAAATGAAAAAATTATAAGCATTGCAGTCATCACTGTAGTTTGTTTTATAGTTGGCTGAATTGCCTGTACTTTTATTTATATAAAAAAAAGTATGATAAACATGATTAGAAGGTAAATACTTTTCAAGTAAGTAGCATATTATGATGCTATGGATTCCCAATCCTATATTCATTGCTAAATTCTTCTTGATTTTTCAATGAAAAGTTAACTTTGAATGAATACATTAAAGATATTTAAAACTGCATATTTCTGTTACATTTTAACTCTTTCCTGCATTATATTCATGACTTATTTATATTGAAACTTAGAAGATTGAAGAAAATTCAGATGGTCAGGAGATATCTGAACCAACTATGCCACCAGGGTGGAGTCGGAAAGTTGTACAGAGACAATCGGGAAAGTCAGCAGGAAAATATGATGTATATCTTTTTACGTAAGTACAATTTGAAGTTCAGTCAGACATGGATATATTGGACAATATATATATAAGATTTTGGAGTGCATCACTGTTATTTTGGCATGTAAAAAAAATAGGAGGATAACATTACCTTAGAATATACTGTAAAACAGTAAGTTCAGATATAGAACTTGGATAAGTATAAGTCATGGTAATTAACTTATTATCCAAAATAACATAATAATAAAAACTTGAAAAATATTCTACAAAAAAAAACAAAAATCATTCATTTTACAAATCACTGGCTGACTTTAAGTTATGTATAAAGTTTCAAAACCATTAAAAGTAGGACAGTTGAACAAGTACTAATTAATATTACAAGTTAAAACTTCTGCTAAATCATACACCAAGATATTTGTTCATGAAAATAACAGATAAAATATAAAGATTTTGCATGTGAAATTTGAAAATTTTCTGATGCATAAAAGTATTTTTAATCTTAAAATGAAAATTACTTTGCATGATAGATAGACA
>NW_013666072.1:43575-52890 GCF_000517525.1 Limulus polyphemus | reverse complement strand
TATGAAAGCATTATAATGTTTACTGATAATCTGACAAATTTTGTTAACATACGCTTACTCATTTAAAAGTTATAGCATGAAAACTATAACAAGCACAAAATGGCTACGAGATTGGTCCCAGGAACTGAGCCCATGCTGAAAAGAGTTAAATGGCGTACAAGTCTAATCGAGAATGACATTAAAATTAAAACTGTGTGAAAAAAAATACATAAACTTTTATCACATTTGAGCAGAATTATTTTTTGTAAATTTTTGTTGGAGAAAATTCTCAAATAGAATGTTAATCACATGTTATTAGAATGACTTGCATATGCTAACAGGTAGTGTATCTGCAGGTGTTAGGCCATTGTGCCATAAACAACATGCTTAGCATATATACAGTTGGCTTAGGATGAATTTGTGAACATTCAGTGTTTAATGCCAACACAAATAGACTTATTATTGAAAGAATAAATTATGTAGAGCCAAAGAACAAAAAATCTTAATGAAATCAGTTGTCAGTGTTATTCATGGAAACAAATAAATCTGCCCAGCAAATCATTTAGCACAGCAGCAGGCTTTGAAACTGCAACCCAAGACAATCTGGAGCAACATCTTCATCCAAAATATGAAGGCTGTGGTTTTGAAAGAGGACCCCCTGACCAAAAAAAAAGGCTATTATGATGAGGTTTTTAAATTAATGAAGGCCCAGAAGATTCAACTCACACCTCAAATTGAATGTCTGTTTTAATCAGGATATTAACCAAGGTTTGAAAGCTACCTCTCAATTTTTTTTTAAAGAAATGAAGTACTAAGAATGCCACAGACATGAACCTTTTAAGGAGGGGGGGGGGGGGTCTGAAGACATGTCCCTTTCCAGGAAAATTAAAAAAATTAGTAGCTTTTACATCCATTTCTTATTAACTTCTTCCATATGCTCAGTAAGTGAAATAAGAAAAATCAAGAATTTTTTATTTGTAGATCTTTATTTCAGTTGAACATCATTATATTATGTTTTAGTTTTTAAAAAAAGGATTAGGCATTGTTAAACAGGAATTTTGAATTTGATATGTCCATACCTTATTCTGATGCCTCAAATCATTATTTATTGAATATTATTTTTAAATTTACTATATTCAAACAATGTACTCTAATAAATTAGATTGTTATCAAGCCTGACATAAGTAATGCTGACATCATTTTAAAAGGTTAAGTCCAGGGTCACCATTAAATCTTTGTCATTTTTTACCACCTTATAGCCAGAAGTGGTTAATATTGTGATTGGCAAAATAAAGTATCAAGTGAAATATGTTAATAAATATCACTCTAGTTGAAACTGACTGAATATATAGTGGAACTTTCTAACCAACAATAAAAAAAAAATTTATCACAAAAAAAAGATTTTGAAGTTCCACACTCTAAACATTTATAGAAATACTGAATCAAGTTATATGAATTTTTTAAGGCAAAACTTTAAATTTGTCTGAAGTTTTATGTAGCTTGTTTAAGTATCACCACCGTGAAAAGAAAAAATCAGAAAATATCATTAGATCTCCCCCAGATCAGGTTAAACCTTTTTTTTTTGAAAAATTATCATTCTCAATTGTTCTGGAAATGAAGACAGATTTCAGTTTAACTCTGAAATTGTTATTCGACTTGCTTGTGGTCAGAATGCTGATTAATACCATCAACACTAAAGCACCTACATCAATGCTTGTGCATAATATGAGGGAATTACAGAAGGAATCAAATACTTTATTAAGAGGTAAAGGACAAAGATATTTTTTTCTCTTCTGTGTTATAGGCAAACATATTTTTGAGGTACTGAAATTAATTTCATATTTTCGCCCATCTTGCAATCCATCTTTTAACGTTCTTCTTCATCTTAATAGATAATTGCCCATTCAGAAGATAGGTGAAGGGGATAGCTGGCTGAAAGCCTGAATTTAATTTTAAAGATAACCAAAGAAACTGTAATTGGTCAATTTCATTCACTTATATGCCTGTCTAGTACCCCAGTGCAGGTCCAATGAAGTTTTCTATCTGTAGTTTTCATAAATTGGTCTTAAAAGCCAACATCCACATACATTGGAGGGTCTGTGCAACGTTTGTCAAAATGTTTGGTCTAAGATTAAGTTTTTTTACAAAATAAACTGTAATGTCAACAAATATTAACATGATCAACAACTGGAGAGTAGTTCCAAGGACAGTGCACTTTATAGCATTGTTTTTATGAAGTGTCATTAACCCTTACCACAACACTTGGGATGGAATAACAAATTCAGTTTATTTAAAGTGTCATAATTTTTTTTCTCTGAATATTTTGGGGTTTATTGCCAAAGACATAAATAACAATTCTATTCCAATAGATATATACATATATCAACAATAATGTTAGTTGTACTCGTAAAAGTGTTTATTTGTTCTGTTTATTAAATATATCTGGCTTGGCTGATAAAAGTACTTGAAGAGTATTCAAAAGTTTATAAATTCTTGGCATAGTATGATGATATGATCTTGCTGTGATTTATGGTTACAGACATAACTTTTCTGTTGGTAAATACACAAGCCATCTTCTTCCATAGCATGTTATAAATTATGAATGCTATAAAATTTATTTTGTGGTGAAAAATATTGATATCTAGATCAAGAGTAGGTATCCAACTAAACCTTACTGAATGGCTCTGATCCATATTTCAAAGAGACCTCATACTTAACTGGAAAATTAGAAAGAAATCTTTACTAAGATATACTTAAATTACAACAAAGAAGAAAGTTATTCATAATTTAACCTTTTTAGATGTAGGGAAAATTATCAAAACATTTGAAACTCAAAATTCTACTCATTGAAGCCAAAAGAAGAGTATTCTTAAAGAGATGAGTTATATTAAACTTGTATTTATTTTTTGTTAAATGAGTTTTATAATTGTATATTTGATTTTAGAACACATATGGATTATAACTGACACATAAGAAATACTGTATACGACCATTTTTAGATATTCTTGTTTTAATTTTTAGGCCTGATGGGAAAAAGTTGAGATCCAGAATAGAACTTCGTTCATATTTATCAAAGTATAATATTGATATTGATATAGAGAATCTGTTTACACTTACTGGAAAAACTTCAAAAGTTCTAGCCAAATCTGTTACAAAACGTAAAAGTAGTTCTCAGAAGTGGAGCTCTTCCCCCAAGAAAAAGAAGTCCAGAAGCTCTAGTGTAAGTAGTGCACGGAAGAAGACACCAAAACTTCGTGTGAAACTGACCTCTCTCAAAAAGCGAATCCTTTCAAACTATGTTCAACAGGAGTCCAAAAAAGAAGTTTCTGAACAAAACTTATCAATAAAAGGACAATCTAATGACTCTCCTCAGAAAAAGCTAGCTGCTAAAAAAGCGACACATTCACCAAAGGTTGGCCAAACTGGACACAAATTGAAAAAAAGTAATGAAAAAAAGTCTAAACTTAAAACAAATAAGTCCAAAGGTAAGAAAAAGTAACACTTTTTCTTGTCATTCAAGTTGTATGTTACACAATCATACCTGAATACAATATTCGCTTTTTTTCCCCTTTACATCCCAAGATATGTTTTGTTGTTGCCAAAAAATTTTTCTTTATTGTATCAGAAAATGAAAAACAATAGCTGATAAAGTGTGACCAATTGTTTCTTTTTAAAACAAGAATAACAGTTTTCCTTTGGATAAAAAAACAATTTTAAATGCATTAATGTATCTACACTTATGTCTTTAAAATCTGTTAGTTCTTAAAGTTACTTATCAGTTATAACTAGATTCATCACAGCCATTATTTTGCTTGGGTCTGAATAATGTAGCATAAGCTAGTGCGTGATATTTCTATTATTATTTTTACAATGTTTTCTATTATTCTCTGACTTAGAGATATTTGCGTTAGTCTAATTAAAGTCCCATGAAATCATAAGTGTGCACATAATCCGTTTCTTAAGACATAGATTGACCTGCATATGGGATTCAAGTCACAAAGCAAATTGTATGCAGAGAAAAATTTTTCACACATTTTTTATAGATTAAAATGTGCAAGTGTTACCCAATTCTATCAGTGAAGAGGATAAATTATATCCATTCCATTACTGCTACAGCAATTGTTTTGTCACCTATCCAAATTCCAGATCTTAGATTGCAATCACATAGGATCTTTGTATACTAGGTATAAGAGCTTTAAAAAATATATAGCTGAAATGTTCCTTGCTTCGTTTTAAGTAAAAACACCTACTATTAACAAAAATCATGCCTTAGTGACCTATTTTGTTATTGATGTATATTGAGTGTAAATGTTAATGTCTTTCAGAAAGCTCTATAAAGATTGAGATTATCAGGCTTACATATGAAAATATCTGCAAATTTGAACGTGATTTGAAACCTATTTTTATCTGTTGGCCTAGATAATAAAAAAAAATTGTTCTACCTTATGTTGGATTTATTCCATTGTAGTTTGAGATAGATAATTTCTGAAAACCTGAACAGTACAGATACAAGTAGTCAACTTTGATAACAATAATAAAAAATTCTAACCATTACTTTAACTTTTAATATGAGCATAAAGAAATGGTAGAATACTGGAATATTTTTGTCTTTATTGAACCAATCCCTGTTTTGGTTTTTGCTCTCACAAATATATGCAGCTGATATTTTTTGCCATTTCATTTGTCATTAATGTTGGTTTTTGTAGGTAGTAAAGAAATGATTGTTCTATTCTTGTTCATCAATGGCTTGCAGTGTGTATACTTTTTATTTATTTTTTTATTTCTTTGCAGTGTTAAATCTACTTATTAAAATGGTAAATAATACTTGAACTATAAACTTTGAGCCTTATTCTGACAGATATAAAGTGTCAATATCTTGAATACAGAATGTTTGTATTCAAAGAAGACCATTTGTCATTTCTCTGTTTCCAGTATAAAACAATGATTGTTGAATTGGTAAAACATCTCACATTCAAGCAGGTCAACTATGGTGCTGTTGCTGATGTTACTTTTCTCTTTTTTTGTGCCTGTACTGAAAACAGACAATTGCATAACAATATTTTGTTGTATTTAAGTAACCTGAGGTTAAATTAAGGAGCTTCCAAATTAAAAGAAATCATTTTAATAGCATTTTAAGAACTTCTGTCTTGTTGATTGATTCTTCTTACCAACAACAAAGTATGCTTTATCTAAAGCTTCACAACATTTTGGACATGTTTTAATTTCACATCAGTCTTGGGTCTAGGGTAGGAGCTGCATTGAATCTTTATTACCCAGTTTCATGCTTGATGTCAGAAAATTAAGCTTTCTAACTCTGACAAAGTTTTTCATCATTAATTGAAATATTGTGAAATACTTTTTTTATTGTCTTGTGGTTAGCGTGGTGGACTTTGAATCTGAGGTCCATGTTTCAGATCCTGTTGCAGCAGAATTATGCTCTGCATTTTGCATGCATATGGAGCATTTTAAGGGTACTGTCAAATGTCACTATTCAATTAGAGTAGCCCAAAAGTTGGCACAGAGTTCCGTTGACTAGATGCCTTCCCTCTAATCTATCAGTTAAAAATTAGGGACAGCAAGTGCAGGTAGCTATAGTGTAGCTTTGCATGAATAACCAAAATGAACAATTATTATTTTGAGGGGAAAAAATCTAAAAATGTAAAATTTAGAGAAACCAGTAAGAATTCTCAATTTTAAATATTTAAAAGTCTTTATGCAAAAATAAAAAATACCATCACTGAATGCTGGCACAGGGCCAAAGTAGTTTTTTTTATGCATTGAAGTCTTGTTTTTCTTTTAACTATATTAGTTTTGTTTTGTTTAATTTTTAACAGAATTTTAATTTGTAATAGAAAATGAATTTATGTAGTGTTTTAGTTTAAGGTTTTGTTTTTGCATATTGACTATTGAATGTGTATCAGGTGTAATATGTAGTTTCATACAGTACATCAGATTTACTGTTGAAACTAGAATTAGTAATTTCTAAGTTGTGGTAGATTAGAAGCCTAGTTGCAATACAGACCTTAAGTTTAGTATTTGATATCTTAAATCTTGGGTGTTGCTTTGAACAGTTTCCTTTTCAGAGTCAGATGAACATTTCAGATGAGATTACCTTAATGGCACAAATACTGAACCAGATATCTGTTCAGAAATTGTGTGTTACAATATCACTGGGATATTATTTACTAGTAATACTGTTCATGTAACTGTATATTAATGTCTTACTGGTTTTTCTTCTTTTATATATATATATATATATATATATATATATATATAGACACTGGCATCTGAGGTTTATTAAAGTATTATATTTACTGTTGTGTAACAAATTATATAAAACACACTGATAATTATAACCTTAATTACTTTTAATTGTTGCCATTGTTGTGATTATTGTAAAGAAGCCAGTTAGTTAAAATTTGTAAAATTACCTTGTAAACTAGTTTACAAATATGGTCTTGTCTCTGTCCTGATAACCAGTTCTGGCTTAAATCACCCTCACAAGAAGCTGTTAAATATTTTATGAACAGTAAATTTTCATAAGATTAAGAATTGTAATTCAAAGCTAAAACTTTGAAGAAATTTGTTGCAAAATGTTTAAGAAAATCTTTTGAAAAGGCTCTGTGTGGAACAAGTGATTTGTATCTGAAATAGATACTTTTCATAATGTGCTTATTTTACATTTTGACAACTGCTTGCTTTAGTATTATTTGATGTTGGTAGTAAGTAGATAATATCTGGTCAGCAGTTTAGGATATTAATCAAGTTGTGAAGGTTACAATATATTATGTCATGTGATAAATAGATTTTGTTTGTTGTTTAATAATTTGACTTCTGGTGTGTCACCTGTAAGGGATTTGTTTTTAGATTTTCCAAGTAACATGAAATTTATGTAGTTTTATATTGCGTATAGTGATTCATTTTATTAGTATTTGGGTTGTTTACTTTTGTGTAAATGTTTTAACTGTGTCTTCAAGGGTTTTGTGTTTAATATCCATATGACACCATGTAATTATTATGCATGTGTTCCAGTGACTATTATATTACATCTGTAAACAAAAGTGGGATTTGGACTTTTATGGCAGGAAGTATAATAAAACCATGGCATTGAATAAAAGTGTAAAAAAAAAAGTTGCTGAAAATATCTTTAAACATTTTCGTATGGGAAATGCTAGTAGTGGAATTTGTTTATTGTGTCTAGAAATATTTAATTTACTTTAAAAGAAATATGTTTGTATCATTGGTTCTAATGGAGAAGTTACATTCTAAATAAACATTTCATGAATGTTAGTAAGGTATGATACATTAATACATGCTACAACTTTAGCTTATGTTAAAAAAGTGAGAAGAAAAGTGTACATTGTGCTTAAGAATTAGATGTGTCTTGTTAGTTTTTGTATATGTAATGTTTTAAATTGAATTTTCTGCTTTTCAGTCTATCTATAAGAAGGATATTTTTACTTAACTTTTTTGTCCAGTTAATTCTTGTTAAGAATGAAATGTTTGAAGTTTACTAAGAAAATCATGTTAAAACATATTTGAAATATGCAATATAAAATTTTCTATTAAAGTTGAAATTCTTCACAACTGTGGGTAAAATATCAAAACATTACATTTAACAAAATATTGTATGCAATTAATGACATGAAACTTTTCATCCAGACCACATCCAGTTGCACATGTGCTATTCTAGCTATACTCCAATGTTGCTATAAAACTGTTGGTTACAAAAGTAGGGTATTTCTTAATAGGTTGCATGTTTATTATATGATAAAAAGAACTGTTTGTTTAGTATTTTGATGTAAATATGGAGATTGCTGCACATAAAGTAAATTGTGGGTTGAGAATTATTAATATTTTTTTTCAGCAAGTTTCAATACTGTTGTAATGTTCAATAGTTTTAGATGGTCGTTAAATTTTAACATTTTCCTCTATAAACCAAAAGTTTCAAATTTTTTCAATGAAAATTCTGATAGTAAAAAATTATTCAATTTTGTTCAAAGAATGCCAGCATTTTAAATCTTCAAATGACACTAAGAAATGAGTCCTTACTCAATATTGTTACATCTACAGAACACGCTTATCATTGGAGTAATGAAACTTTCTGTAAATAACGACTAGTAATTGTGCATACACTAGGGTTAATAGGCTGTAGCGGTATTTTATTTTTATTACTCTTCTGTTTTATAAATGTACTTGATGTATAGAGCAAATCTTCTACATTACCCATATTTTTATGAAGAATTTGTCAATCATCTTTAAGTTTGTCATCAATTTTGTAACTTTGCTGTGTTGTATGCAAAAATAAAACTTGTGAAGAAAAACTGTCTGTCTTTCAACAGTAACTGAGCTCATAGGACAGGGATTTCGTCACATTATCGTAGTCAGCGATAGTGTATGAACTCGGTGTTGATTAAGTTCTGTTGTTATTATTATTAATCCTGCTTTATAAATGTATTGCTAAGTGCCACAATTGTTATTCTATAATCGTGTTTTATTCTTCTAACATAGGTATTGAATAAATGTAAGTATTCTGTCAAACAGTTTAATCTAGATAGACATATAGATCTGACGTGAAGTTAAAACCGAATCGCCGGAAATGGAACGTTATTCGTGTACTTAAAGCAGTTCGTCAGTACAACTCTCAAGTATTCTATTACTATAATTAACTTGCTCAAAATACATTTTTCAATGATGTGTTAAATAAAACCACAGACTTTCAGCTTGAGGACAACAGGAACTGTTACATGGCCACAAACTGTTTTGATTTTTTTTGTTATCCGAGGTTCTACACAAAGAAAAAAGTATTCTGAATCAGATGGGAGTGACGTCAGGTTTGATGCCAAATTTATTTAAACTCATTTAAAAATGTTTGTATTTTAAAATTTGCTTCGGAATTTAGTGGAAAAAATGTACAATGGCATGGTAATAAGGAATCTGCGATCACTTGCAGAAATCCACCTATATATATATGCCTATTTAAAATTTCAAAAAAAAAACTTCTATAATAATTCTGGTGAAAAAATTTGTTTTTGTAATTACTTTTTGTCGTTCCTTCTATATATTCTCTGAATTATTCAGTAGAGAAGTTGTTTTAGATACCAAAATAAACATGAAGCCCAATCTATCATAAGATTCACTCACTACGTGTCACTGATTCGATGACGAGGAACCCACTTTGAGACTAATAATGGCTGGAGACGGCTTAAATGGGTAATGAAGAAAAACTTTAATATAAGTTTAACATGACAGCAAATGTACAACGTTTCGACATCATCACCTTGTCGAAACGTTGTACATTTGCTGTCATGTTAAACTTATATTAAAGTTTTTCTT
>NW_013666072.1:38194-43453 GCF_000517525.1 Limulus polyphemus | reverse complement strand
AAGAAAAACTTTAATATAAGTTTAACATGACAGCAAATGTACAACGTTTCGACAAGGTGATGATGTCGAAACGTTGTACATTTGCTGTCATGTTAAACTTATATTAAAGTTTTTCTTCATTACCCATTTAAGCCGTCTCCAGCCATTATTATACGTGTCACTGAGTTATACCAGTTTTGTGGTACTCAACTCCGACCCAGTAACAACCGACAAGGACAAGAAATCACAAAACTAGACTAGAACTTGCATTAAAAAAGTCCAACAATATAAAAAATCCTGATCACAAAATAAAGGTTCGTATTGATCGACGAGTTTTATTTAAGTTCTTATAATATGTAAAGTTAGATGATATTTATTAAAAACAATAAATAAAATATTGAACAGGATTAACCATTTATGGATTTTATAACGATGTTAGAAGGTGTTCTCGATTTTACATGGGAACGTTTCTCTCATAAGCATGTTAGCTGAAGAAACATTTCATTGAATCATTAAAGTGAATATGAGACGTGAAAAGTTACAAGATTTGTCGGATAAGTTCTAGGATGGCTAACGAATGGTACAACTAGTGGATAGCAATCAACATTGTATGATATATGAAAATAGAAAAGACTAAGTTAAAAAAAAATGAAGCTACAATAAATGCGTACAGTTGTTTTAATGATAGTGTATTTCTGCATGTAAATAAAGAGGCTCTTTCATAATATTCTAAAATTGCATTATGTAAATATAACTTACAAAATGAATATATCGTTACTCTTATACTTTTCAAAAATGTTAGTGATGTAAAGATTTGCATGAACAGTATGAACTAGGCTAAATCCTCCTTTAGGCAGTCACTTCTGATAAGGACTAATGGAAGTGTATTTGTCTCTATGAGGCCAACACACACTTAAATTACTATTTCATGACGTTGTAGAAACATTTATGCTGAAACCTTAGGCCTCATTTTTTGAATAACAAGATTGACCTCTTAACGTAAGTGACGTGAAATTCTGGGAAGTCTTTTAAACTTTAATTAGATGTAGTTTTACGCGAATTCATTTCTTTTTCAGAAACACTTTTGTCTTCAAAGAATTCTCATATGCTCATGTTAGTGTTCCATGTAATTGTAGTTTGTTCTTATTTGCTGTACGTATAGAAAAATCGACCAGAAGTTAAGAACGCAGCAGAAACTGTGTGTTGTAATTACTTTCACACGCCATCCTTGCTCGTCAATAAAGTGTTTATGTTTCAAAGTGAAACAACTGTGTCGGTGTATTTTCTTTTGGTTGAGTCTGACTTATTCTATTTACAAAGTCTTGAAGAATTTTGTATATCCTTACCTGTCGGTTTCAGTTTTACATGAAATACCACAGAGTCACCCTAAGTAAAACTTCAGAATATATTCTACAAGTAATCTCTGTGATCGTTATGATAATGGTTTTTGTCTAGAATTTAGCTTCCAGTTATTAACAAATTGTGATTACATTATAGTAAGGTAGAATTAATATTAAAATTGTTAACTTGTGTAGGATTAGATGGTTTGGATTTGTTAGAATTGTCAAATCTTAATTAAATTTAATACATTGTTAAGCATTCACTGAAAATAAACTTTTATGATTTAATCAAATCCAATTCAGTCGGATTATAAGTCAATGCGTTTCCATGTGTATTATTACCCAACTCACACTTCTCAATTTATCAACTAAAATGTTTATCTCCTACTATTAACCGTGAACTGTTATCACCTCACGTCCGATGGTAAGCCCATCGTTCGGAGCTATATCTTCACAATTTATAAAGCTTGTTGAATCAATTTTTTATATCGGAGATTTATTGGAATGAAGATATTAGAGCAAGCCTACCATATAAATGGCTTATAGCCTGCCTTGGTAACAGCAAACTAGGATCACATTCCTCATAGAATAGTTGGTTATACTAGGAAGACGACGTTTGATCAGCACAAGCAAACACCTGCAAGTTCGTAGAAATGCAGGTGAATCCTCTATTAAATCAAATTTTCCCAAATAGAATTATTTCTTCTCTAGTTTGAGGGGAAATCCCTCAACATATATTTACATAGTTAGTATTATGATTAAATAATCATTTTTCTTTTTTATCGCCACTATTCTGGTTGTTTTATTTTTGTGTTTCTTAGGAACACAAAAGACATTAGTATCTTGCTAGAATACTTAGTGACCAAGATAAAAATTGTATTGTAACGACACTAAAAAATTTGTATACACTGACAAGTATGAGTGCCATATTTTGTAATGTTCAGAGAATTTTATACTGAATCTAGTAGACAATGGGATTGCCAGTGTAATTATACATTCACGCAAGGAAGATTTTTTTAATCAAAAGTTACTAATTTTTTTACTGTTTTTTTTTCTAATTGCTATTATTTTTCACAAAATCAATGCAAATAATTAATTTAAGTAATGTCGTTGATGACCAGTTTCTGTTGATATTTTCTAGAAAAACCGTTTAAAACTGTGTGTGGATGAAAATAATGAAACGTACGCGCTACATAGTTATCGTGGATACAATTAATAAATTTAATTAATTTTTCCAGGATTATAACTTTTAAAAATTACCTCTGTCATGAAACAGTAAACAGATTAAATAATAGCAGTAAGAATGACAATGAAATCGATTAAAAATGATACAGCACCAGGCAGTACTACATGCTTTCCACTTCTTATGGTTTAAATTTATGTTCGCTTAATTTCTTTTATTTTTCAATATAATTCCTAAAATTGGAACATAGCATTGCTCAAGAGGGCTAATTGGGTCAAGTGGATATTAGGCACCTTTATTGTCTGATTCTCTTACAGAAATAACAACGTGCTTTTTAATTAACACGACATGCCATTCTCATTAACAAATCGAGTTGCCCGTTTCTTCGCAGCCCGTTGGCCAACTGATTTATCAGGCACCAATCACTATTTTATTATGTGAGAAACTCGAGGGTTTATTGTCATATTTAAAACAGAGTTGAGACCTGAAAGAGCATAATTCTTCTAGATTTTGAACAGATTTTTATGTAGATATACACAGAATTTTCATATATTTTACAAAGATTTTAGCAATCTTTCACTAAATTTTCACGCAATGTTTCTGTAACTTCCACTTCTACGTTCTCACTTTCGATTGACGGAAACATTTTTGTATGTTTGTGTGTGTGTATGTGTATATATATATATATATAGAGAGAGAGAGAGTTTTACAAATTCCCTATTAACTTTAAAGTTAACTTGCCTTTCCGTTTGTGCTGGCATCATTTGGCTTTTGCCTATAATTTAGTTAAGTTTATGCTAGCCTAAGTTACAAGGAGAAGCACACGCACTGCAAGACTCTATTATTTAATGAAGTCTTCGTTGCTCTTACTAGTTTCACACCTTTTTGTTTTTAATACATATATGAACACATAATCACATGCTCTTTTTTTGTTTTTTGTTTTCTCTAAACTGTCAAAATTTCAATTAAAGGTTGGTTCCTTGAGTCAATCTGCATGCCCTGTCTTATTCTTTGTGGCCCATCTGTCACACCCGCATATGTGATCTTCAACCGACTGTTTTTTTCGGGCCTGGACTTTTCTGCTTTGCCGGAAATCCTTAAGATACCATAAAGATAAACATGGTCTTCAGACTTTATACGTATTCCTTTTTAAAATAGGCAAAAAATTAGATTTAGAACTAAATGTTTTATTGACAAATATTCTAGGTAACTAATGACCGACAGTTAAAATATTCTAATACTAATATGTAGGCTGGATGAATTATGAATAACATCAGATCATCGTATCACTTTTTCTTTGTTTTTGTCGCCAAACGCAAACGTACAACTAATTTCTATACTTCATCTACCGTAAATGACCTCTGAGGAATAAATAATCATCTGGTGAGTAAAATCTACCACTCCATGTTATGTGCGAAAACATTTGACAATATTTTGGTTTATGTTATGGCTTTTATTTCAATTTAGTTTAATGAATTTTCAGAGCCAATAAGATAATGTTACACTACTATCTTAGCAAGCCACATTTATAAACATGTGATATATATATATATTGAGAAAATAGTTTGTTATGTCTTCCAATACAATTAAATTTAAAAAAATAAATATTGCGAGAGACTGCAATTTATTTAAAATGATATTTTCAATAAATTTCCACAGATAGCACCACCGATTGTTTATCAAATATCACAATCTTATAATCCCGAAAGACACCATGTATATTTTTTTTAGCTGTAAAATGTTTGCGTATTTTGCGCAAAGAAAAGTTTTAAAGCAGTTTGTGTGTTTAGAGTTTTACATGTCTTTTTTTTTTTAGGATACTTTTGTTTCAATGTTTTCACTATTGTCTGAATTCTTGCAAAATTCTTCTCAATTTTTGAGCTGCAATTTATTTTCTGTCATCTCGTTTGTTAAATAGTGCAAGGAGTGGAGTTTTTTTTCTATAGATAAGCACAAAGCTATACTATAATCTATCTGTGCTCTGCCAACTGCGAGTATAGAAACCAGAATTTTAGCGTTGTAAGCCATGAGACTTTCCGCTGAACCATTGAGGGTCATAGAAGTAGATTAAGAAGAATCAAATTTAGTTGTGATTTGCGTTGCATAATTGTAAGTATAGGTAAAACATACATAGAAATCATTGTATCCGATTAAATTCTAACATAAATTCCATTTTTTAATTAGAAGTATGCGTAGAAATGCTAGATGGAATGCTAAACAGATTTTACAAGAAGGTCGATAATATATTCCTTTTCAAAACATTGGTTTCTGAACATAAAAAAAAATGAATTGCTCTGTTTATAAAAGTATAGAGATCGGATGTTTATATTACCTATTGCTAGGAAGAGGTCAAAAACGAATAAAGAAAGGAGTCCAGGGGAGTATGACTCCCTTTTCAGAACAAAAACGTATAGAAACTATTCCTTATTATTAGTAGTAGTTAAACAATAATGATATATTTATTTCATTAATTTGCATTAATTAACAAATTGTTGAGAAATTACATGCATCATTACAACTAGGCCTATATATATATATATCATTAAGCTTATATTCTGTTCCTTCCCATTTCCAAAATCCTGTATTCGACCTTGGAGGATGTCAGTGACAGTAATTTAGTTTACATCCTATATTAATTCACGTTGTGTTGTCGTGAATTTAATTATCCGCGAACCCCTCCCATAGTTTTCAAGGAAGCAAGACCCAACTAGGCAGAGGATTCGGGTTGGCTCAGGAATATCCTTATCTATACGGCAT
>NW_013666072.1:35901-37404 GCF_000517525.1 Limulus polyphemus | reverse complement strand
CTGCTGATTTCTCTCTCTGTCTTTCAGTTTATCTGTTTATCTACTCATTTTCTGTCTGACCATATTTCTCAGTTTATCTATATACGCATTTCTCTGTATTTCTGTCTGTTTGTTTATCTTTTGGTTTGTATAAGAATAACAACGTGTGAAACATTACTCTTTATATGGTAGAAATAGATGAATACTTAAAAGCAACAGAGGTATCCACTCACATTCTTAAGAATGTTAATCAACTCATTCTAATACATTCACTGCCATAAGCAATGTACGCAAACAATCTTTCCTTTCAATTCTAGTATATTTTTGTTTTTTATTTTTTTCAACAGCTATAGCTGCATGGTTAATTAAGCCCCCCCCCCTTTTTGACTCAGAGAATAAGTTTTTGTAGCAATTAATTTGGGTTGCATTGTCTTTTTTAAGTAAAAACAATCAATAGAAAATTAATGTCATTTCTTATGCTTCGTCTCTATGCTTTTGAAAAACGTTGACGTCAAGCTCCGAAAACAGGATCAAACTTTGATACAAAAACTTTTATCAGTCTGTTTAGAACTGTTTTAATGAAAGCCGTTATATAAGGGAACAACGTCAAGTCTTTAAATAGATCCTTATGTATAAAATTTCATTGATTTATTTTCCTTTTTAAAAGGCTTGAGAAGAAAAGAAGAAAAAAGGGATGATCGTAATTGATTTCGTCCGAAACTTGACGTCATAATATTTCAACTGGCACGCACTTTATGAACAGTCATGAAACAGATAGTTATCATAGCTAACCTTATAAGCTTGGTTTGAAAATGAAATAGGATATTATAATGCATATTGAAGAGTGACTGGTTACATTACGATTAAGTCAACAATGAGTTTCATTCATGGCCTGAAGGGTAAGAGTATCCGACTGTATTTTGGATAGCTTCTATTTGATCAACTGAAATCCAGTTCCCTCAAAAATTACATTGTCACTCTTATAACGCATTCACAATCCATAAGTGTAGAGCGTGATTCTACGGCAACAGATGAACGATGGATCCTCAGATTCGTAGTTCGGGCACACTAATAATAGTCAACGCCAGGTCTCATAATGCTTAGAAATTAAAATATAAGACAACACGTTTGAATTACAGCAAATATTGAAAATATTGGAAACAGAATATTGAAATTTGTTTATAATTTTAATCTCCAAGTTGCTTCGGATTATTTAAATATATATATATATATATATACAAAAGAGAAGGCCTGAAAAACAAGATTGCCACTTTTTTATCGACTAAGTATGAACATAAATTCAGTTTTATTATTTCTAAATCATCTAAGCACTGCAGAAGTTTGATTATTAAAATTATGTGTTGTATTTAATCAAGTTTACAACTGTTGCGTCATCGAGATCACGTGACTATTCTCACGCCCTCTAGTTTCTAGACCTATCTTGTTCCTTCACGAATGCCCTAGCATTTACTAGATAGGGTAGTCTGGTATATACAAGAGGGTGACAACGTGACGCGGGAATAG
>NW_013666072.1:30939-34901 GCF_000517525.1 Limulus polyphemus | reverse complement strand
GTCTGGTATATATAAGAGGGCAACAACGTGACGCAGGAATAGTGTGTGTGTAGATAGTGAGTAATTGAACTGCAGTCAGCAGTATTATTGACGTTCGTTGATATAGCGTTTGTTTTAGCGCGATTGTTGAAAATAAGTGTATCGTAAAGTTGTATTCGGAAAGAATAAACCGGTTTTATTAAGTAAGGACTTGTGTCGCTAAAGTTTCGTCGGAACGAAGTTACGGAAAGTTAATTAACAAACGGAGACGTAACACAACTACCAAGTGTTTGTATACAACAATACTACGGCAACTAATCGGTGAAGGACGAAACACAATACCAACGGAAAACGGTGTTGTTCACAGCTGTTTCAGCACTTTCAAAATTGTATGCTTATGCGTTGACAGTTCGGAGCTGCTCTAAAGTCAGTTTCAATTAATACACATTTAAAATTAATCAAAGTAATGAGTTAATAAACAATTTAAGAAAAACGTTAAGAAACTTAAAACGATAGTTCTGCTTTTATTTCTCAAACAATCTGCATGGTTCTTCGAATGAAAGAGATCGATGAAGTAATTTAACTTTTATTTTCTGTGATTTAGCCTGACATATTTTTCACCTTAATTGTGGACTTAGTTCTTGAATGATTAAAGGCTTTAACTTTTCATAAATTCGTTTGGCCTATATTGAAGAATGTACCATCCCATTAACGTTTTAGCAAGCATTTATATTTTAACGAAGTGTTGCCCATAATTTAATAAAAATATTCTTAAACGTTTTTTTGATCGTGTATGCACATTAATTTTGATCCAGTGTGGAAGAACTACGTGTCCGCTTTCATGTGACGACTGAAAAATCAATAAGCTGAGTGCATATTGAGGGTTGGATAATTCCTTTATAAAAGAAAACTAGAAATTAAACCTTCACCTCTTCTTTGCCTTCTTTTTTTCATAAAAAAATAGCGTACATTTAAATTCACCTCATAAAGTTGATCTAAGAAAATTACAGTACATCATTTTTCTTGTCGTGACATTTTGCTACTGTGGTTATAATATGACGTCATAACAGCTGCCAGTTCCAAACTACAAAGAGAAGGGTAAGATGGTAAAGAATATTGGATGTACCGAATACTTACGTAGGATATTAATAACTTATGAGCATCGCGTTTAAAATTTACTGACACGTGTAAATGACAGTATTTTGATTAACGTTGAGGTAAATGGGCACAACTTTAATACCACCCTAAAGAACAGGGTGAATCTCTAACATTAATTAAATTCTGTATCATTTTCATATTCCACTGACCTGAACTACATAACCTAACCTATCTGTTTTTCAATGATTTTTTCAATAACATAACTCAATTTTTTTTGTTTTTTTCTGCATTTGAATTTTTGAAAAACTTCTCTTCATGTTATTATGAATTACAACCAAGTCAGGTACTTAATAAAAACTATAAATGTCAGAGTTTTTAGTAGTCGGTACAAGACAGTATATTAAAATAAAATATGTGACGAAATAAATTGAGTTATTTCTTTTTAAATATTCACAAAATGTGTATATGTTTTATTTTACAATATAATTCCCAATTAGACATTAGACAACAAGATGTTTCTTTAAAAGTTGGATATACCGACCTAAGCTCTATAAAAAGATTTTCTTTGTAGTTAAGCTCAAAGTTACCCAATGAGCTATTTGTGCTGTGCTCGCTATTGGTATCAAATCCCGGTTTCTATAAAGGAAGTAAACCACAAAGTTTTTAACACTTTTGAGCAGACCAAAGGCACAAAAGTAAATTGAAACTACAATATGAAACTAGATAGATAAGTGGGTAGACGGGTTTGTTTGTTTGAATTTATGCACAAAGCTACATAAGGGGCTGTCTGTGCTCTGCCCACCATGGGTAACGAAACCCGGTTTCTAGCTTGTAAGTCCGCAGACATACCGCTGTGCCACTGGGGGGGGATAGACTGGATTACCAAAATTTTAGTTTCTTCGGTCATTTTTTTTTCATGAAAACAACGATGTAATGATTTTTTTACTTGTTCAAAACACTGAAACAGTGATGTCCATTGGTCAAACTTATAAAACATAATTACAAAGAATAAAATAATTATATAACAGAGCAATAAAGTGTTTCTTAAATTATCTCAAAAAATGATTGTAATATTACGTGCTACTGCATACCACAACTACAACACTGTCGCTTAAATCTTTGTTTATTTTGTTGTTAAACACAAAACTACACAATGGGCTATCTGTACTGTGCCCACCACGGGTATCAAAACTCGATTTTAGCGTTATAAGGCCTCAGACTCACAGTTGATCCACCAATGGGCTGAAACTTTTGTTTTGTTTGTTTGTTTGTTAATAAACACAAAGTTACACAATGGGGCTGTTTACGCACTGCCACCGTGGCTATTGAAACCCGAGATTTAGTTTTATCACTCTCAGACTTACCTCTAAGCCACCGAATGCCTGAAACTTTGACTCTCGATTTTAATCTAGTATTTTAGGTTAGCGTATTTTCATTTATTCAGTGTATTCAATCAGTTAGTTTTGTATTTAAGTGCAAGTTCACACAATAGATTATCTGTTTTCTGCCCACCACTTAAGAGCCTTACAACACTAGAAATCAAGGTTTGATCCCCGTGGCTGATACAATGTAAGTATATTATTATGTATCTTTGCAATATAAAAAACAAAATATAAGTTATTTTGTCACATTAAAGCACTTTTCGATAGTGGTGTTATAACACTGCATCTGAAATTGTATTTGTTCTGTTTTAGCGCAAAACTTCACAATAAGCTATCTGCGCTCTGTCTGCTTCTGGAACCTAATCTCAAATTCCAGCATTATAAATTCTTAACTTCTCGCTGAGTCAACGAGAATAAATTCTTATGATACTTATATAAAATTGGCGTGTGATTCTCTTGTAAACAAATGGAACCAACAAAAATTAAGTACAACTATTATCATATTATTTTATATTTTAAAATTTTAAAGAGATATATTTCTATACAAAGCTGAGTTTTAAAATGAACTTTAAAATACACTAATTCTTATAGCACTTTTGTCCAAATAAATAACCGTTTTTGTCTCTTAACATTCTCGTGGAGAAACCTTCAATCAGGCTTTTTTAAAAGCATGTAGCCCCGAGTGGCTTATCGGTAAGTCAGTGGGCTTATAACGCTAAAAATCAGGTTTTGATACTCGCTGTTGGTAGAACACAAATTGCCCTTGTTTAACTTCGTGCTAAAAAAAACAACTAAAACCATGTTTGTAAAGTAAAGGAATTGGTCCGTATCAAACACAAAAAGCTTATTTTTCTCATTTCCTTGACGAGCAGACCGTTATAGTATTTTTACAAGGAAATATTTTGGAAATAATGTGTTTTTTGTTGTTTTTATTTTCACAAAGTAAGACGTAAAATTAAATAAAAAGCAAAAATTATGAATTTACTGACAGAACGGTATCAGAGGTTCCTTTGCTACTGAAAAAAAATGTTTGAGGTATTTATCGTAAAAATAAAGTAGGTCGTCAAGAAATTAATGTTGCGTTTTGGAACACTTTCATTAACCACCCCCCAAAAAACGTACGTCACATATAATAGTTAAACGAACCGCCTAAACATCATGTTAATGTATCCTATATAATGTGTAAAGTTTAGTAAGTTCTAATCCCTTATAGTGATGTCACACGACGAGACACTTATTCGGCATGTAATGCTGTTTGAATACAAGAAGGGAAAAAACGCTTCTGTAGCCACAAAGTTTATGGAAATGGTTTGAACGTTCGTAAGTGTCAACGATGGTTCATCAAATTTCGTCCAGATGAAATTTAGCCTTTAAAAACTGTGATGGCAGTGGCTGACATGTTGGAATTGATATTGATGCTCTGAAGACACTTCTTGAGTCTAACCCAAGGCAACACACTCGTGAAATGGCCCTGAAAATTGCATGTCTCTCATGAAACAATAC
>NW_013666072.1:12400-29976 GCF_000517525.1 Limulus polyphemus | reverse complement strand
CAATACGTAAACATCAAAGGAATATGGGAAACTCCATAAAGAAGGTGTTTGGGTGCTTCACGAACTCTCTGATGATCATCGTTTTCAACGTATGAACGTTGTTTCGTCTCTTCTGGGGCGTAATGCGCGTTAACCATTTTTAGACAGAATTGTCACCGGTGATGAAAAATTGATTCTCTATGTGAATATTAAGCGACAAAAATAATGACTCAGTCCAAGACAAAAACCACTTCTGATCCCAAAACTTGGACTCCATCCGCAGAAAGTGATGCTTTGCATTTGGTGGGACAGTAAATGAGTAATTCATTTCGAACTCCTCAATCCACAGTGAACTGTGAATGTAGAGATCTATAGTTAGCAATAGGAATGTTTAAATCAAGCCCTTCATCAGAAACGCCCTTTACTCGTCAATCGGAAAGGTGTTCTTCTTCTCCGCGACAATGCACGTCCGCATGTGGCACGTTTGACACAACACAAGATTATGGAGTTGGGTTGGGGAGTTCTCCCCTATCCATCATATTCTCCAGATATGGCACCATCAGATTACCATCTTTTTCGTTCGCTGCAACACCAGATTAATGGGAAAACGTATGCAGATGTGTAAGGTGTCAAAGAGGACATAGACATGTTTTTTTTTGCTTCAAAGCCAAGTGATTTCTTTAATCAGGGCATTAACAACCTGATTGTAAGATGGATAAGCATCATCGCTAAGAAAATAGACTGTTTCATTTAATAAATGTTTTGTTTTGAAGTTGTTAGGGTTTTTTTCATCTAAAATAAGCAACATTAATTTCTTGACAACCTAATATAATCTACAACAATTTCAGTACAGTAGCTAACCCGTGCTGACGGCGTTTCGACTAAGCTGTGTTGATTATTATGACAGTGGGAAAAAACCACCATGGTTAAAATGTTTCAGCATAAAGTGAAACTCAATTTGAGTGGTTTATTAAATTTTTAAGGATTGATATTTTCACCTGTATGGCACTTTAGGGCACTAGGATTCAGGTAAAGCAGTCCCTAATTTTGAATTACTGACCAGAGGAAAGATATACAGCCAGCAGCACCCACCGCCACTTAACAATTGTTTGTTTGTTTTTAAGTTTCGCGCAAAGCTACACGAGGGCTATCTGCGCTAGCCGTCTCTAATTTAGCAGTGTAAGACTAGAGGAAAGACAGCTAGTCATCACCACCCACCGCCAACTCTTGGGCTACTCTTTTAACAACGAATATTAGGATTGACCGTCACATTATAACGCCATGGCTGAAAGGGCGAGCATGTTTGGTGGGACGGGGATTCAAACCCGCGACCCGCAGAGAGCGAGTCGAGCTCCCTAACCACTTGGCCACGCCGGGCCTACTAAAGAATTAACTATCATTGTTATAATGTACACCTAGCTGAAGCTCTGGAGCATATTTAGCGTCATCATTCAACATTCTTTAAAATGTTTTATTTTCTGTAGATGTAATCACCAATTATGTCGAATCCTTAAATGAAAAAAATGTCTTTAATATAAAAAAACGTGACTGAAATTGAAATTATAACTTTTTGAAAATACTGGATTCTGAAGAAAGCCCTGTTTTGCAGCTTTTGAAAGTGTAGTATAATAAAGGATCTGTATTAAGTTGATGTGGGATACAGATATTTTGTTCCGAAGCCAAAATATAACTAAATTTACACTCTAATAGCTTGTCAGTTGTGTTCTAAAATAATTGAACCAGCCTGTATGGAATGTACGAAAAAGAGACAATTATTTAAAGCTCTGGATACAACTGCGATAACCAACAGTGTAAAGAATATTTGCATATACATTTGACTTGTTTTATTATATTATTTTAGAGCAAGTGGATTGTGTGCTGTTTGTTTATTGTTGAAATCTATCACTAACAAGCCATAGACACCTACCGTAAAGAATCCTGCCTATCCATATATATATAAAATATATTCGCTTCAACTTCCAGTTTCTAAGTTGTGATATAAATCATATTCATTTCACCTCCCATTCGTGTAAGTTCTCATATAAAACGTATTCCCTCAGGTGAGTAGTTATCAGTTATCAGTTAAGTATGCAGTATGCTAAATAATCAGATTAGCCACGTTTCCAGCTGCACGTGTTCGGCGGTTTTCTGTTTTTCTTTTTTAATGGCTAGATGGTTTCTACAAAATATAATCTACTGTTAATTGAAAAGAAAGCTAATATGTCCATGTTTGAACTATAATGGTTGTTAATTACATTAGCCTTCTATTGCTAGTCTCAACTTAAAAGATGGCAACGCAAAAGTCTTACAAATAGCTATAAGATTCAGAAATAATAACAAGCATTTATTTAATTTAACAACTATTATTTTTATTTGCATGGACACTATTTCAATTATAAATAAACGAGTCATTAGTCTGTTCTAATCAGTAATTATAAAATCCACAAAACAGCTCTAACGCACTAAAAGTGTCCACTTTTAGCCTTTACCTTTAACAGATCACCAACTCTTTCTTTCGAAGTAGAGTTAATTGAAATCACTAAACACAGCCCTCCCCCAGTGGCACAGCAGTATGTCTGCGGACTTATACCGCTAGAAATCGGGTTTCGATACCCGTGGTGGGCAGAACACAGATAGCCCTTTGTGTAGCTTTGTGCTTAATACTAAACAACAACACTAAACACGGTAGTGCTTAGTATGTAGGGATGGGCCGGGAAAAAAATAGCCGCTGCATATTATGTATTGCTTATCATAGTCTCAAATCTCTCTTATAACAATCTAAGAGACCTTTATAAACACCTGACTTCAGTTTTCGAGGTTTTCAAAAGCTATTAAGATATTCAGTTTAGCCCAAGAAACATCGCTAAAGTAGAGACCCAGCGAGTAGCGAAACAGCCAAATGTTCTGCTGATTATTCTGATTCTGACGTCAGAAGGGCTAACTCACCAATGCTTGAAGTTGTTGCGATGATTTACACACCAAAATGTTGCATTTTAATTTGGGAGAGTGTAGAAGCAGCATAGCGTTTCACTAACTTCAACAAATTATGTCCATCAAGATAACTCACCACGCGAGGCTAAAACTGCTGCCTTCATAACGACTGTCATTCATTAAATATTGATTGTTTAAAAAAAAGGGGGAACAAGTAATGAAAAAAATTTGAAGAAATTAGGATGATATAAGGATAGCAATGCCAAAAAGTACAAAAAAGTAGGGATGGATACACAAAACCATACAAAAATCCATACATAAGTAGCCACTGAGTTAATGTTACAAACTTATGGGAATTAGCTTTATAGCATTATTCAGTTTAAATGCTTTTATTTAAACCTGAATTTATGGAAATGAAAGAAACTCAACATTTATTTGTAGATAAAAGTATTTCTTGGAAAGATATAACTACTTAAGTAGGATTTTTTGTATGGTTTTGTATATTCATCCCTAACTTGTTTCTGTACTTTTTGACATTTCCATCCCTAAATCATCTTTATTTTTTCAACCTTTTTGTATTACTAGTTTGATTTTTCGTTTTTAATGGTGTGGATTTTAAGAAACCTATATGGTATGAAACTGGAAGTAGAGCGGTTACAAATAATTGTTATGTTGAGACAGTTAAATATATTAATAATCATCAACTGTGGAACTTCAATAAGTTGTTTCAAATGATTGTCTATTCTCCCCACCCCAGTGGGCACAGCGGTATGTCTGCGGACTTATAACGCTAGTAACCGGGTTACGATACTCGTGGTGGGCAGACACAGATAGCTCATTGTGTAGCTTTGTGCATAACTACAAACAAACAAACCGATTAAAACTTGTGTACTTGAGAATGATCGCACTAGTGATCAAAACGTCGTACCCGTTCTAAAAACAAATCTTACTTACTATAAAAATTGTCAATTGTAATAGAATGTATACTTTGTGTATTAAAAACTCAGAAAGTGCGTACATCATATTTAAACATGATTTCAATAATTTCGAATACATAAAAACGCCTAGCTAATTAATAATGAAACATTCGATGGAAAAGATTTATTCATACTATTTCTAAAGGCATTGGTGGTTTAGTCATGGAACACAGAGAGCCCATTGTGTAGCTTTGTGGTTAACTTCAAACAAACAAACAAATCCCCCCCCCCAAAAAAACACACACACACACAAGTTCAACACAAAAATACATGTCTTTGTTTGTTAAATTTCACACAAAACTACTAGAGGGATATCTGCGCTAGCTGTTCAAAATTTTGAAGTGACAGGCTAGAGGGGAGGCAGCTAGTCAACACCACTCACCACCACACGTGTTTTACTCTAAATAAATGATTATAATGCATCCACGGCCACAAAGTGAAAAGTGGGAATTTCTTTATATATATTTTTTGGTAGCAATGGGGCACGAACAAAGGAACCTCGGATCCACAGTCAGGCATGTTAACCATTGGGTCGCTTTGAGCCCGAACTATGAATACCAAAATAAACAATACATAACAATATAAAAAGCGTCATTTGTTGTGGTGTGAACGCCTTGTTCAAGCTGACGAAGCATGATTGCAATTAATTTACTTATCATTGAACATTAGTGTTAGGTCTATTATACTATTAATTGTCCCTTAGGGATTTTCAAGAGTATATGATAATAGTATTGCAACAACACTATATTAGCCGTATCCATTGCCGACGACGCATTTCACTTAATCCAGAGCTCATTAAGCCGGTTGGGACCCAAGAAACATTCATACAAACCATTTATTAAAACAACAGTTGTTATGGTGTGAACGTCTTTTTTTTAAGCTGGTAAAGCATGATACGGCGAACATAATATTGTTTGAATACTATTATCATACACTTTTTTTAATTCTTGAAAATCTCCAAGGAACTAGATGCAGCGTTAAAAATATAATAGGCCTAAAACTAATGCCTAATGACAAGTAAATTAATTATAATTATGCTTTGCCGGCTTGAAAAAGGCATTACATCATATCATTTGTTGTTGTAACAAATGGCTCATATGAATTGTGTTCTGACCACTACTGTGTTTGTTGTGTCCTAGCCGGCCTGATGAGCTCTGGGTTGAGTGAAACGCGTCGTCGGCGATGGGTACGGCCAATATAGTGCTGTTGGAATACTATTACCATACACTCATCTAATTGTTGAAAATGCCTATATATATGATATAAAATTAAGTGTTAAAAGAATAATAAGCCTAAAACAAATTTCTAATGACAAGTAAATTAAATATAAAAGACATGTACTGCTAATTAATGTGATAGCTTTAGGTCATAACTCTTTTGTAGATTTTAGTGAAAGTTTGATACATATACAAGGATATATAAACAAATAATTTGTTTTTGTATTTGGTGTGTGAAACAAGAAATTTAGTTTGATCATGTGAAATATAGGACTAGTTTTGTAGCCTTTATGGTGGATTGCAATCTAGACGAGTTATCGGTGTATGGTAGCTTGTATTTTCTCGATGTGGGGTTACCTTTGCAACAGTCATATGAGTGTTAGGAAATCTGATTGTGATTGGCTAAACCTTAGAGATACCGTAGCTCCCCGAGTTGGGATTCTATTTCTAATTGTCGGCCGGTTCTAAATAAAATTACTACTCGAAAAACGGTCTTGTTTTGTTTTTGTTATTTTCTTTTCTCTTTGTTCCTCATTAACACTCCAGTTAATTTATTATTTTAATTTCGCTCTTGTTTATTTACTTACTTTTATTTATCTATTCTTTATTATATGTCAGCCAGCCCCCAGTGGCACAGCGGTATGTCTGCAAACTCACAACGCTAAAATCCAGGTTTCGATACCCGTGGTAGGCAGAGCACAGACAGCCCATTGTGTAGCTTTGTGCTTAATTACAAACAAACATATATTTCAACCAACGGTTATAAATATCCTGCTTTGCTCATTCTATAGACTCTATTATCTTCTTTATCACTTTCAAATGTTATCAGCAGGATACATCCATCTAGGCTTACATACTCCACAAAAATGTGAGCAGTAAACTTATATGAAAACAAAAAATTACTGACCATTTCAAATTAGTTAACTATTCTTAAGAACAACAATAACTTTAAGTTTGTTTGTTTTTTACAAAATATTTTGTTAAGACTAGGCAAAAGAACTTGTTAATCCAAAAAAACTTCAATGTCTAATTTTTCATGGTATTCGTCTAGAACCGAAAACACCCTAAAAGGAACAATACCAATCTGATGATCTAAGAAAGAGTAGTCATAGAGGCTCTTATGGTTTGCCTGTGACCCTTAATTAGGACTAATTATTATTAATTATAATTTTTTATTGAAGATGTTTAGCAACTCTTCTGGTAGGAGTTATTACAAAAAAAGTGTTAATATAGCGTAAAACAATTACCACAAGGCCTCAAAGGATAACACTATTCTGTATTGTAATTATTGTCCGTTGTTTGAAACATGATGTAAACGGACTAGATAGAAAGATAATGGTAAACATTTAAAGTGAAGCACGTGGACCATGTTTTTTCTTCCAATAAAATTGTTCTCAGAAACTTTAATGTTTTTTTTTAATTCTTTCTTATACAACACGACTCTAGGTGGTAGAAAAACTATTATGAAAACATAAAGGTAAAAATAAAAGAACAGTAGTCGATTTTTAGACATTTTAGGAAATTCCGTGTTTCTTAAATTTATTTCAGATTTCAAGTGTTCCCCGGGAGTTCAGCAATAAATCTCTGGATTTACAACGCTTAAATCTGGACTTCGATTCCCGCGGTTGACAGAGCGCAGGGAGTTTATTATGTATGTTGGCTTTGCGCATCAAAAAACCAAACAAAAAACAACAACATTTTAAGGCACCATCTGGCTTCCCTGTTTGTCTGGGGAATGAGACTGGAACGGTTCCAGCTTCAGTATTTGTTTTCTGTAATAATATAAAATATCTAACGTCGTAACGGCTTTACGTTCCAGAAAATTTATTTCTGTCTTGTAGCTTCAGATTAGGACGCAAATGGGATTGGTTCTTGGTTTTTTATAGCTTTATTTCGAACATTAAATGTTAAAATGATATAATGAGGTCTCCGCATTCACGGTTCTTATCTTCTGTAGCTTTAAAACCAATAACTCATTTTTATTTCTTTAAGCCTCTGATTCACATCATAAATACACTTTGCAATGCGGTCATGAAACAGAATTAAACACTGATTTATACAAAGAAAGAGAATGAGGATGATGTTAAATGTTAATTTTGAGACTACTTCATACACATACAAGTTACGTGTTAGCTTTTGGATCACAAACTTATATTTAGAAAAAGCATTGAAGATATGCCCGGCATGGCCAGGTGGTTAGGGCGCTCGACTCGCAATCTGAGGGTCGCGAGTTCGAATCCCCGTCACACCAAACATGCTCGCCCTTTCAGCCGTGGAGGCGTTATAATGTGACGGTCAATCTCACTATTCGTTAGTAAAAGATTTGGCGGCGGGTGGCGATGACTAGCTGCCTTCCCTCTAGTCTTACATTGCTAAATTAGGGACGGCTAGCGCAGATAGCCCTCGTGTAGCTTTGCGCGAAATTCAAAACAAACAAACAAACATTGAAGATAATTAAATTGTATGTGCGGTATAACGATACAGCACATTGTAAGTTATGATATAAAAATAACAATTATACTAAAATTAGACGAGTGGGATTTTTTTCTCTTTCCTGCTGTCTTCTAACATGACAAAAAGTGCGGTCAAAATAGGCGTCGTTTAAATTGCAAAAACTCAGGTTGAAAAGAATATGATTTCAAAGTAGGTCACCAAAACTTGATTGAAATTTCTCACCCTCTCTTTCAATCTCAAAAAAAAAAACATAAAAAGAAAAAAACCACCGTCGTTTCAAGAAGTAAACTAAATTGGAAGAAAAATTATGTAAAAAATCAAGGTATATAAAAAAAAAGACAAGAAAACGCTGGTCATAAAGTTTTAATCGGTGTGAAAAAAAAACAACGAAAAACAAGGGGATTAGAATGACACTAATCATTGTTTGGTTCTTACAGAGCTTTACAGATTGTCCATAAATTATCTCCTTAATTTACTTCCCTTTTTTTTTCTTCTGGTACACGCATTTCAATCAATATTAACAGCCTGAATGATGTTTTATTTTAAAATGCGGTTTAATTATAAAAATTTAAATAGTAAAGCATAAATGATTTTGAGTGGTCTGGAGAGCTTCTTTGTTTTGTGATATTTAAGATACTTCGAAATGATAACGAGAGCCTGTAATGAAAGTGAATGAATTTCAATGAAGATTGTTTATTGAATTTAGAGCAAAGCTACTAGAGAGTTATCTGCACTAGCCGTCCGTAATTTAGAAGCGATAGACTATATAAAAAGCAGCTAGTCAATACCGCCAACTATTGGGCTGCTTTTTTACCAGCTGAAATTGGGGTTGACCATCACGTTATAACTCTCCCACTGCTGAAAGGCTGGACAAGTTCGGTGAAAGGATTCGAATACACGACCAGTAGAATTAATTGTTGGTAAGATGGATAAAGAAAAATGCTCAGTTTTTTTTAGGTCAATGCTAAAGAATTGCACAAGCCTACAGGAAAGCAATATATATATAATATAACATTTGTAGTGGTTAACTTAATGACGTTAAAAGCAAGTACTAAATGAAGAAACTATTCAAGCAGGCTATTACTTTTAGGAAACAATGCAAGTGAACTCTTACTATGGTGCGTATCTCATCATAGTAGTCGATACGATACATATTTAGATACAAAAGTTTTACCAACGGTTTGTCACAAAGTTTGACAGTCTTGTCTGTAATTTATTATCTATATTACTAACATTATCTTATTTAAGTCCTCCAGTGGCACAGCGGTATGTCTGCGGAATTATACTGCTAGAAACCGGGTTTCGATACCCGTGGTGGGCTGAGCACAGATAGCCCTTTGTGTAGCTTTGTGCTTAATAACAAACAACAACAATTTAAGTATTTCACACTTTATAGTGCTTTCTCAAATTCCAAAGTTTGATCAACTAAATGTCAGCTGGCAAGAGAAGTAAAATAAAAAAGTTAATATCTGCCTTACCTATTTTGTTATTGTTAATTTATGTTACTTTGCATGTAATGTTTTTGATAAAAGAAACGAAGACAACATGTAGTACTCAATACTCATCTTCCTTTATTGAATCATTAAATTTGAGCAAAAGTACTTTATTAGAAGTTCTGATTTTTTCTGTACAAAAGACTTATAATGTTTACTGAATGTTTTCCAAATTTCGTGAAGATACATAAATCGTATCGGACGATATATCGATACAATCGTATCACGACTTCACGATACGATACACCTTTAACTATTACTATAACATATGTGTATCATAAACTAAGCCCTTTTATAACGTGCTTTGTTAATATATCTTTATTCTTGTAATTTTTATTTAAAAAGGTTTATGCACTTAGTTACAACTTCTACACGAACAAGGTTTGCCTAACCTTGAACTCTTTAATCTTGCTCCTATAAAATGTCTCCTATGCTCGTGAGATTAAATTAAATTTAAATTAATTATCTCAGCAAGTAGGCTAGCATTTATTATATGTGAAAATAGAGATGTTGGGAAACATGGTTTCCTTTTCTGTTAATGAGGCTTGTATGATGACGTGATACATGAGCTCTGGTTCAGATTAGAACTGTTTTAGACAAAGCAAGTTATATAAAATTATGATTTTAATAACAAACAACATGGGGACTGTTTGTTATCATTTCAGTTTGAGTGGCTCGACAATTTCTGCAACTAATCGAGCAAACATCTTGTTTTCAGATACCACAAGTTCACAGTTGATGGAGCCTATAAAGAAAGCGGCCAGGATTGCAATATTGGAGACACTAAACAGTCAGTGACAACACGTTTACAAAAAATAGAATTATTACAGCATTCAGCATTAAACATACGACTTCATAAACTGTAATACGGTAACGATGTTGGCCAGTTAACATGACGTATGTACTAAAAATGTACGAGGGGGCCTTCTAAACCCCAAAATAGAAACGGCGTATTAAAACCCGGAACAGCACGGAACACATTACTGTCACACAATTAAAAATACTAATTGACCTATAATGGACAAATAAATGTGTTCAAGGAAAGTACAAAATAGCTTAATATCACACAATAATAGATAAACACCGACGACATGATTAGCTAAATTCCCCAAAGCCGGAAACAGATGCGACTATCCGGAACAACCTATAAAACTCTTGGAATGAGCTTTAAACGTCCAAATAAAAAACTTCTTTACGACTTAAATAACAATTCACCAGGGGTAAAATTCTTCGGGACTCACCGGTACTGAATACCGGATCTTGTTTTTTAAGGCGGTACTAGTACAGGAATATATTTGAGCTGCTTTTTTCGGATGCGCGTGTGTTCCATTATCGATTTTTTTTATGTTTACACGTATATTTTTTTTATTTCTCAAAAACAAGTCCACTTCACCCAGCTGAGTACCTCTACTTTTTGAGAATTTTATCCCTGCTTTTCACCCAAACTAACTTACATTGCATTCTTATTCAGATAGAAAATTAGTAGAAAACATACTTCTCTTGATTCGATGCCTTTACGTTAAGGCAGACAAAACATTATGTTGCGTCAGCGAGGTCACGTGACTAGTGTCACGCCACCTATTTTCTAGAAATATCTTGTTCCTTCGTGAATGCACTTGCATTTACTAGATATATGTTAGTCTGGTATAAATATATAAGACGCTCACAACGTGACGGGACAATGTGTGTAGGTAGTGAGTAATTGAACTGCAGTCAGAAAGTATTGTTCGTTGTTATAGCGTTTGTTATAGAGCGACTGTTGAAAATAAGTGTATCGGTAAAATTATATTCAGAAAGAATAAACCAGTTTTATTAGGAAAGGACTTGTGTCGCTAAAGTTTAGTCGGAAAGAAGTTACAGAAAATTAATTAACGACTGGAGGCGTAACAATTATTTTTCATTTCAATAACAATGCAGAATCAATAAGAAGAAGTAAAGAAAAAAATACTTAATTTATTTCGCTTGTTAGAGCCTGTTTAAAAGGTTTTATATTGATTGTTCCGGGTAGACGTGTCTGTTCCGTGCTTTTGAGAATTTAGCTAATTATGTTTATGGTGTTTATTGACCGTTTGTGACATTAACCTTTTTTTCAAACATATTTATTTATCACTGACCATGAATCATGATTTTTAACAGTGTGATAATAATAAACTCCGTGCTGTTCTGGATTTTAGTATGCTCATGTACAGGAAACCTTTCTTGTGCGATGTTCCTCTAATAGTACCAATACTGTTTGCTGTTCTTTCAGCTGTTGCAAATTTCATCATTTCTCATGCCTTAAAGTTCTGAAACTAATACGTGAGCTTGTTCTAGTCGGGATACAGGTTTGCCCTATATAGTGTTGCCATTAATTATATGATGATCTTCTCTGAATCGCTCACCGACCTTTGATCCAATCTCACTAATATGTAACTTGTTTGTTTAAGCGTAAAGCTACACAATGGGCTATCTATACATTGAGCCCACCGTGAGTGATCGAACCCGAATTTTAACGTTATAAACCCTGAAGTTTACCGATGATTCACCGGCGTACCGTATAACTTGACACAAAGGTTATAGGATAATAACAATTTAAGGAGATGCTATAAGTAGTCTGCTACCGTAAGAAGAAGTCATAGCGGATCCAACTTTTTGAATTATCACATAATGACAAGACCCCCAGTCTGTGGACTTACAACGCTTGAAACCGGATTTCGATATCCGTGGTGGATAAAGCACAGATTGCCTATTGTGTAGCTTTGAGCTAAACTACAAACAAACAAACATAATTTCATTCCTTAGTAACAACGAGAGTTCGAAGAATAGAGTCAAAATAATCAATGATTTTATCAACGAATTACTGATATCAAACATTACAAAATGTTCACTAGACATATTTATTAAAATTGTATATACTTTTATAGACTTCTTCTCTTCTGAGAGCAGCAATAATACCTAGTGCTTTAAACTGGTACTACGCGATGCCTATTCTTTGGGTATTGGAATTACAATCTGAATGGCGCCGTATGTGCACATGGGACACGTGTCTCTCCGGTTTTTGTTTGGTCAAAAGACCTGTGAGGATCAGGTACACTGAAGCACGTCTTTAAGCAGTCAGCCAGTATCTGGGACCGGTCCTGGAGAGGTGTAGAATCTGGCCTACAGAACCTGACAATAGCAATACGGCTTCTGGCTTCCAATTACAAAGTCTCAACAGAAGCCATTGCATGCGACTATTACAATCCAAAAAATGCTAATTATTCACCAGAAGAAAGTAGACTATGTAGAAAACTTTAAATGCCATGAGCTATAAATATGTAAGCATTTTTTTTCTTTTACATTACAAAAATAGGGGTTCAGCCCTGAGTACGTGCATGAGTGAAGCATTTTTGTTCAGAATTTTCTTGAAATAATCTATTAATTTATTAGCCCCCAGTGGCACAGCGGTATGTCTGCGGACTTACAACGATAGAATCCGGGTTTCGATACCCGTGGTGGGCAGAGCAAAATAGCCCATTGTGTAGCTTTGTGCTTAATTACAAACAAACAAACTGTTAATTTATTAACAAGCCTGTCTGACAAGATAAGGATGTTTACGTTGTTGTGTACAAATCTTGTATTTGTGGCTTTGGGAACTCTGTATGCTTTAGTGATTATTGAGTTTTGTATTTTTTGTGTTTATTCATTCGTGTTTTAACTTCATTTAACCATGCAGGTCAGGCATACTCTACCACTGGACGTATGTATGTTTTATATATCCTTAGTATGTTTTCAGTTGTTACGCCTCTGCTGTTGCTAGTCAGACGTCGTAAATAATTTGCTCTTTGCCATATTTTATTTGTAATTTCATTTACGAGATTTAACCAGATTAGTTTTAAATCATATATTAGACCCAATAATTTGGCTGATGTGGCTATTTGGAGAAAGTTTCTGTTGAGATATGATTTTGGGGGCTGTCTACTTGTTTTAATTGATTTTGCAAATATTATAACTTGTGTTTTTGGAGGATCTATGTTTATTCTTCAAGTTTTACAGAAGTTTTCTGTTTGGTCGCGGTTGTAAATTTGTCTTTGTTATGATTGGAATGTAGGGACTCTTCCATATAGCCACATCATCAGTAAACTGGAAAAAGAAGCAGGAATTTGGATCTGACAAAGGCGTCTCACTTACATACATGATGAATAGTATAGGGCTAACTACCCCTCCTGTGGGACACCTGCCTTTAGAGTAAAATAATCCGAGAAGATCCCCGATACATTTATCCTGGCTTTTATGCTATGTAGAAAGTTGGAAAGCCATCGGCTAATACTTCGTGGTAGTTTAATTTGGGACATTTAAAACTTAAACCATTATGCCATACACTGTCAAATGCTTTTTCAACATTGAGAAGCAGGCGACAGTGCATTCATTCCGATTAAAACCATTAACTATGGTTTATGTGAATCGTACTAAATGATTTGTAGTTTGCCTTGATTTTCGAAAACCATTTCGTATTTCTGAGAATTTTGATGTCAGTTAGAGATATGCCAATAGTCTGGAACTGGTGATTTTTTCTAAGAGTTTGCCAATACAGCTAGTTAGACTGATTCATTGGTCTGTAGCTTTCTGGTCTAACGACTGCCTTACCTTCTTTAAGAAACATTAAGACGTCTGCTAGCTTCAAAGTAGCTGGTATGTAGCCTGATTTGAGGGACAGATTAAAAATTGCCGCTAGATGCTCGTACTTGGGCTTAAACGACTGTTCCTAATTTTGAACTACTGACCACAGGGAATGCAGCCCAAAACAGCACACATTGCAACAAGTGCTTTGCCCATCTTCTTGAACCAAATAATGGGCTTGAATGCCACTTTTGTAATGCTCACACGACTAAAAGTGCGAAGCATGTTTAGTGGCATCACGTCTTGAACCTCAGCCCCCTTCAATCAACCAGCATATCGACATGCTAATTATTAGGCCATGCTCGGCCTTTCCTTTTTAAGCTGTACTATGAGAACATTGCAAATTTAAAGTTTATAATTTTCCGTGTCTTCTAGCGCAATAAATAGAAGAAGAAACTAAAAATTTGTTCTCAACTATGTTGTCTGTACATTGTTTGCTTGATTAATTTGTGGTTATACTTATACATTAATATGTGCTATACTAAACTGTAATATACTTTCATCTTCTTTTCTAATTTATTATTGAATTTCATGCATCTTCTAACTTCAAAATACAAGTTAATAATGTGAACTTTAAAAGAACTTTTCATACACACACTAACTATTAGAATTTCAGTGTAACTCTGTTTTACAGGAAATTGTTTATGTCATAATAACATGGGTACCTTGGCAACAGGTATGTTAACATCAATAGTGTATGTACAAACTACGCTCGTATGTGCGTGTGTGTGTGTGTGTTTGTAGAACGCCCAGCATTACGTTTTCACGTTATCCATCTGTATACATTAGACCAAACACTTGTGCCCGCTTTTTTCAATTGTGTGAATGACTAATAGGGAAAAACTTGATGACGTGTTTATTAATACTGAGAGTACGTGCAGTTTTTAATCTTACTAGTCCTGATGTCACTTGTATGTGTACATAACTGATTATCTCTTGTTAGTCTAGCCAGTAAAATGGTTGTTAGCAAGGTTTTGTAAAGCACGATCTAGCCAGTAAAATGGTTATTTGCAGGGTTTTTAAAGCACGATGTAACCAGTAAAATGGTTATTTGCAGGGTTTTAAAGCACGATGTAACCAGTAAAATGGTTATTTGCAGGGTTTTTAAAGCACGATGTAACCAGTAAAATGGTTATTTGCAGGGTTTTAAAGCACGATGTAACCAGTGAAGTAGCTGTAGCAAGGTTTTGACAATTACAATCTATCCACGGAACTATATCAGAGGTGTAGGTTGCAAATGAAAAGTGGGGGGGGGGGGCGCTTCCTACGACATTGTGTGTGTGTATGTATATATATAGTTGTAGCAAGGTTTGGTCAAACACAATCTATCCAGTAAACGTACTGTAGGGTTTTGTCAAGCACGGTACACCTATTGAAATAGTTGTGGTAAGGTTTTGTCAAGCATGTAACCCTAACTATTTCACTTGTTATAGTAAACCTTGACAGTATTACGAAGGATGTTTGTAGTGTAAGAAATGAGTACAAAGAAGACAACAATTCTTACATAACCATAAAGTAGTAAGTTAACATGGGAAACGTTCAATATATATATGTGTGTGTGTGTGTCTACGT
Organism: Limulus polyphemus; assembly: GCF_000517525.1. Classification (NCBI taxonomy): domain Eukaryota; kingdom Metazoa; phylum Arthropoda; class Merostomata; order Xiphosura; family Limulidae; genus Limulus; species Limulus polyphemus. The sequence goes on along the minus strand of NW_013666072.1, from coordinate 14,715 downwards.
ACGTATCACGCATATATAACGTCTAGACATAATGTAATCCATGAATTTGTTTATACGTTATATTCTGAATATGCAAGTAGTTGCCTTACGAGAATTTTAACGATTACTTTATATTTTTGGACTTTATCACATAGTAGCAGTATTTATTTGTTATTTTGTTTACGATTTGGCCACATACAAGTTTGCGAGAAAAAAGTTGAAATTGCGTATCCAATAGGCCTAATACTTGTGATAAAAATCATTGAGGCTGCAGTTTTTTTTTGTTGTTTTTTCTACGTTCTTCTTAATTTCAGAAGTGGGCATTAGCAATAGTATTTCAGATCTATCTTTTGATTGCCCAAACCGAAAGTCCTGCGTTTTCTAAACACTGTACAGTAGGGCCGGCGCTAGCGAGGAGTAGGCCTCCTGAAAGGTCGTTGAAAAAGATGGAGCCGGGACTGCTATACGAGTCGTTGCTAACATGATAAAAGCATAAAAATTACGCACGCACATTTTAATTTCTGTCAAACGAAAATCTCGTTCGTTTTCCAGCTGTATTTTGATGTGACGGATACTACAAAACGAAAATTTGTAAACAATATAATCTAGCTATGAGTCCTATAGAGGTCAAAATCCTCCACATAATTAAGTCTGGTAAAACAACAATGTAGATAAGACGTAAAACAGTTGTAGACATTCATGTTATGAGTGCTTTTCACGGGCTAACAGTCGACATTAAATCTAATACAATAACAGGATTAATAAGAAGCTTCATAGAAACAAAATATATAGCTATTGATTTGCCAACTTTTTGCTCTTCGCTTTTACTAAAACAGCCTACAAACAGAAGATCTCCCAAAACGTATCGTATATTGTGTGTATTTGATAACTGACTCAAAACATTTATAAACATTATAATATCGTATGGTATGAAGCATTGTTTTTCACATAGATATACCAGACAATTATGTATAGATGATTTCTGACAACTTGAGAAAAAGATAACAGTTCTATTAAAAAATAAAAGAAAGGAAGGGAGAAAAAAGACAAGTATTAGCTGTCATGCAGACCTCGAGGAAAACAGCACAAATTCGTATATTTGCTACTTTTTTTTAAACCTATTATTACGTTGCCCTCTAACAAGTTATTTATTGATACAGTTAAACAATAGTGTGGTAGCGTTAATTACTTGTTTTCTCTTATCTGTATATACATAGATATTATTATTGAAATAAAAACGTGAAACTACATACATATTCATATATATAAACAAAATTAATGACGGTTTGCGGAATAAAGGGAGCCACGTACACATTAAATCATTTCTTTATATATAAATTCTTATTTCATTATTCATGGTAGGAATAACAAGTTCTACTGGTTGCGACACAGTGGCGCACAATCTCTTTCGAACGGCAATGCATGGTTGGACAACACGAAACGTCACTTATAAAAACTTGACAAATAGTCTGTCAAAACATGAAATGTTGCGAAGATGGACAATGCAGTAATGTGTTTGAATCAACGATGTTTTTTTTCTAACGTACGTACATACTGCCAGATGTGGGAAGTTGGTTGATCATAAAAAATAATTGTTTGTAATTAAGCACAAACCTACACAATGGGCTATCTGTACTCTGCCCACCACGAGTATCGAAACCAGGATTCTAGCGTTGTAAGTCCGCAGACATACCGCTGTGCCACTGGGGGGCAAAACTGTTAATATAGAATGCTCTGTATGGCATTTGTTCGTACATTACTATTTGGAGAGGCGAGTTAAAAATTTGAAATGTGAAATTACTTCTTTTATCATAAATATTAATATTATTTGTAATTATTAATTATCTTAATGTTTAAATCTAAATAATGCACTTCTGTATTTGATATAGAACTGTTCTCAACATGTAGAACTGCAGGATAAATATTACCAATATAATTACTTGTTACTGGATTTTCAATACTAGTTGAATCTTCATACATCTGTATGTTAAACAAAATAATTCAGGATTTATAAAATTATTCATAAATTTATTTTCGTAATAATAAATATATAAATTAACAATACAGCTTGAATAATTAGAACTCATCGGTATGCCTACTTTTTTTCCATAAAATTACATTTACCGTATTTTTCGGTGTATAAGATGCACTTTTTACCCCAAAATTTAATGTCAAAATCTGCTTGCGTTCTATACACCGAAGGTATGAATAATATATATGTATATATACGATATATACAAGCCATGTGTAAATATATTCAAATAGGCATGCATAGTTTAGTTCAGTTGAATGTGTTATTTATAACAATAGTAGTTTTTTTCTTTTAAAAACATAAC
>NW_013666072.1:9550-11400 GCF_000517525.1 Limulus polyphemus | reverse complement strand
TATCAAATTGAATTTTCGTTCAATAAAAATATTTGAAATGCGACTGTAGCTTTTTTTCCCCAAAACTTTGTCTTCAAAATGAGGGTGCATCGTTATTGGAATGGTTATTGAATAATATATAAAATAATCATAACAAATGCTTTCAAAACCTGACAGATGTTTACATTTTAACCTTTGAAAAGTCCAACAGCGTCTACCAATAAAATTCTGCCCCCTCCTCAATAAAATCTAAAATTTCACGTCTGCACCCTCTCTCCCTATCAAGAATAAGCATGGTTTAATGCACTCTCAACTGCTGCACATTTATTTATCCAAAATGCTCTAAGTTCAGTTTCCTTATTTGACTTGTTAAACGATACTTTACTGAGATTTGTGTGTGTGAAACATGAAACATGTTACAATAATTTAAAAACCATCCTAAGAATTGTGCAACCACTCTTGGCTTGAATTATTCTTTCATCTTAAATTAACTGTAATTACTGACTGTTATGAACTTAACACTTTCCTGCATTTTTGGAAGTTACATTCTAAGTGCATTCAAAAATATCAGAAATACCTCTCGAGCTAGTGTCCACCGAGTAACTCTGCCTCGGTTTGTGTTCCCTCCTCGTCTTGAGAGTATGTTTATATGTTATAGTGTAAAATTATTTTACTTCACATGTCATACAGGTCTTGAAAATTTCACAAATCTAAGACAAATTACGCTGTTTGTGTTTTAGAAAAACACGGTGAATTAAACCTCCTCGGGTTTTAATGTAAACTTATCGCTTGACTTAACGGGAGACCAAACTGTCACCAACCCCATAAACTCGTTTTTATTATCCAGCGCTAATAGTGGAAGTCTGAAAATTTTGTCATGCGTGATTTTCTTTTTTTTTCTTGCCGAATAAGCGGTGCACCGAATTTCTTGAAAGTGTGGGATTTGGTGTTCCAACACACATACTTATAGCTTTCTCTATTGCACACACACACACACACATAGATATATTAGTTAAAGTGAACCGGTAATGAAGAAAGGCAGTATGATGTACCGGTAAAAATGTACACAGTTATTTGGTTTCTCGCGAAAATATGTTTGGCTTTGGTGTATCTGCAACCATCCCCCAACCACCCCTTACAAAAGCGTGCATACCGGAATCTTTTGTAAACCACTTTAAACAGTGTGTGTATGTATGCATTCATTCCTACCTCGTTTATATTCTTTTTGGAATTGCCATCCTACATCATACTTCATTTTTGCGAAAACTTCTTTATTACTTGTTTCCCCTCTTTCTTTCTTTCTTTTTAAACCAATTTCATTGAAGTAGGTTGATAAGTGAACATTTGTTTTATTTTTATAATTCAATGGTAATATATATTGTTAATATCATATCAGTTTTTTCTTTACATTTGTAGAATGACCTCAGATATTGATATTATACCATACAATATATTATTAATCATCACTGGTCATAATCTTGACGTCTTGGGACTTAACGTCGATGAACCTACAGTAAGGAAAGAACATAAGAAAAACGTATAGCTATATCATCCCTTTATTCATGTTTGCATTCTATTTGGCATTGTCATCCCTACATCATTTTACATTTACAAAGTGTTTTATATTACTTCTTTTGTGACGATTTTTTCCTTGACTGAAAGTTAATGTATTCTATAAATGTGTGTAATAAAATTTGATATTATGTGTATTCATTTTTTTTTTACTCCTTCACTTCATACATAATATAGGGGGTGGCTCCCTAAAGACGCCGATTATATGGTGTAGAAAGCATGGATTATTCTATATGTTACAATCATCTAATGTTCATCTATTATTGGCTGGTAATTTCTGTTTCACCCTGAACTTTAAC
>NW_013666072.1:0-8598 GCF_000517525.1 Limulus polyphemus | reverse complement strand
GGAACACATGATTTCTGTAAGAAAGCTAATTTCAAAGCGTAATGATAATATCGTTTACATTAGAACTATGATTTTTTTTAGCTTATACTAAGTATTACCGTGCTTAGCGATAGCCTGTTACCAAGTGCTCTTAAATGCTTTTCTGTCGTACTAAAGCCATTGTGAAAACTTCACATATTTTTGGCTATCACGGGAAAAGAAAAAAAGAAAGATGAACACTTTGACTCTTTAGCTAGTTAGTTCTCAGATATTGGGAATCTCACAAGTTGTAATACACTTGATAATGGCAATTAGATGCTCAAATAAAGCTATAACTCAATTTTAGCAATTATCTGTAAGCATTATAGAGTAATAGATTGAGTGCGGCGGCCATTTTTTCTCGGCCCATCCCTACATACTAAGCACTACCGTTTTTAGTAATACAAGCGGTGAGAATTATGATTTTATATGTTTATACACGTTATATATTCATCTTCTCGTTAATTCTTCGAATAAGTCTTTAATTACATACATCAGGTTTTTATTAAAGTTAATGAGTTTAAATAATGAGTCATTTGAATAAAGTGAAGCATTTTGTACTTATTATACGACATCAAGCATAAGTAAAACCAGCTAGTGTACGAATAAGAGACTGCTTGGCAAGAACATGTTACGTACTAGTAGAAAATACTAGTTTTGTGTGTACGCGTTTCACGATCTGAACAATGGTGTGTTGTGTTTCAGCAAAGTTTGACATTATAATAAAACGTTGCACATGGAGATCTAAGAAAATGACAGAAGACATAAGTAAATGTAAAATGTTGGACATGGAGTTCTAAGAGAACGACAGAAGACGTGAGTAAATGTAAAATGTTGCACATGGAGATCTAAGAGAACGACAGAAGACGTAAGTAAATGTAAAATGTTGGACATGGAGATCTAAGAGAACGACAGAAGACGTGAGTAAATGTAAAATGTTGCATATGGAGATCTAAGAGAACGACAGAAGACGTGAGTAAATGTAAAATGTTGGACATGGAGTTCTAAGAAAATGACAGAAGACGTAAGTAAATGTAAAATGTTGGACATGGAGTTCTAAGAGAACGACAGAAGACGTGAGTAAATGTAAAATGTTGGACATGGAGTTCTAAGAAAATGACAGAAGACGTAAGTAAATGTAAAATGTTGGACATGGAGTTCTAAGAGAACGACAGAGGTGGATGTGCTTCATCCTTCTGTTAAAATAAGTACATAAACGCACACTAGTTGTGAAGACTCGTACAGAAACAGCTTTAAGAAAAACGCTGGATTACTGATAACAGATAAACAATTCAATATGTTAAAATACAACAAGAAGACACAATAATTGGGATTTTAACAGAACAGGAAGCAGAAAGATAGTTCTCAAGGAGCGGGAGAAATGACCTCTTAAATTACTGGACGCAACGTAAAATCCACCGCTTTCCCTCTAGTCTTTCACTGCTAAATTAGGGACGGCCTACTCGTGTAGCTTTGCGCGAAATTAGAAAAAGCAACAAACAAACTATTTTAAAATAAGATTCAGGAGCGGAGCTCCCGTCAGCTCCGGCCCCCACTATAGCATTCCTTATAACCATTTTCCCTTAGCCATTTGAATTTCATCCACAGCTCAGAGAAATTTAATACAAAGGAGGGCTTTCTTAAGAACCTTTTCCATTGCATACAAAAAAGATCCACTGAAAAGACGTTAAATATAACTTTCGCCACCTCTTTATCATTTACAATTTGTTGCTTCCCTAATTTTCTTCTTTTTTTAAATGTCATAACATAGGACACGTGTACATATATATATATTACAGTTTTGCTTGCAGTGCTTTGAGTAACACGTAACATCTGATAAAAAAACTGAGTTAATAGTTCCCTGATAAAACACCTCTATTTTTTGTAGACTTTTCACAACACATTTTGTTTGTTAAAATCTATACCAATAAACTTCATCTCTAATGACAATTTTGGGGGATGTATTTAGCTTTTTGCGTATTGTTTGCTTGTTGAATTGCGCACAAAAATATTTGAGAGCTATCTGCAATTATCGTTCCGAATTTTGGAATGATAGACTAGAAGAACAGTAGTTAGTCAACACCACTGACTGCCAAATTGTCGACTACTCTAATCAAACTTTTGGATTTGAATGTCACTCTTATAACGCAACCACGGCCCCAAAGTGCGAAACGTAAACCACAGTCCGGCATTCTAGTCATTGGGCGAGTTCGGCCCTTTTGCGTATTGATTAACAAATTTATATCAGCCACTCCTTCCTGACACAAAACAATGAAGGATGAGATGTTTCAAGTTGCCTTCTTGCCAGCTTAAGCTTGTGAAAGATATTGTTTATATAATACATTGTTTTACTCAGGTTTATTTATAAGAATCACAGTGGGCCGGGTTTGACCTGTTGGCTAACATGCTCGGACTATGAATCTAAATGATAATATGCTCTGCACTTTGGGGCCGTGGTTAAGTTATAAATGTGAAGGTCAAATCCCCAAAGAGTATCCCAAGAATTGGAGGTGGCCGCTGTTAATTAGCTACTTTTCTTCTAGTTTACTAGTTCAAAAGAACGACTATATGAGATAACCCTTTGAGTTATTTTGCGCGAAACATTGTGAAACAAATAAACTTACCACTTAATAACGACAGTCACATACTTCTTCAATTAATCCTTATATTTAACAGCACATGCCTTCTACTTGAAGTTTTACAGAAGGTTAATTGTACTTTATGAAGGCGAGTTTCCAGGTCTTGAAATTACTTCCTCCATCGCCGATCGTGCTCAGACTCAGGGACCCAAATGAGAGAAGTTGAGGAGGTGCAGTTAACCTGGATTCAGGACTGATGGTCCCAATAAACACAAAAAACCAATTTGGTTTTCACAATGGTATTGCTTTTGAAGTGAGTATTATTATATATATATATATATATATATATTCCAGAGATAAGACTTATCATTTATGTGTATATATTAATACTAATAACTATATGTTAAAATAAGTTTAACTCTCACGACTCTTGATGTGTTTTTTAATGTTCTAGAAGGGATATACTAGCAACAACCATCTAGCAAAGAATTATGAGTCTATTACTTTAAAGTTACGGTACTATCCATCACCCCTCCGCTTATGTTTGACAAGCCACCTTTATGAGAAATGCGTATACAAAATGTTATAAACTTGGTGATTATTGCTTTATTGTACTGTTAACAGAATATTACAATCAGGTTGAATAGCTATATCAGAGACTCCAAGATTCAGGCATAACCATCTCTAATATAGGACTGCTGACCAGCCAGTGAGCCATACCCATCGCGACAAAATTATGTGCTCCCTTCAATGTATTTAATTGTAAGCCTATTTCGATCGTAAATATGGAGCGACAGTGGGAAATTTATCTTACTAACTTAGAAATGTAGATGTCCGCAAAACATACTTGTAATACAGTGTTATAGTGAGATAATTTATTTTATAAGTTTTTTATTCCATATTCTTCGACAACTTTATGGAAACTGAACATTACTGTAACATAACTTTCGATGGAGATCGTAGCTAACCCTTTGATACGCTCCTGAGTGAAGGATCACTGTCAGGTTTTAATTAATTACAACTTTGAAAAACTCCTTCTAACAGATGCAACAGTCACTTTATCTGACTTAGTTACACCGTCAATGATAGTGATAAAGTTAAATCACTAGCTTATTGTGTTCTACATTTGAAATATATTTACGTTTACGCAGGGGTTAAAAAATTGTTATGTAATCACAAATCAACTCCAATATTTCTTCCAGTTTCATTAAAGCACAGTCCACTATAATATAAAGCAAAAACCTGTTTTGAACCGTTATTGTGCAATAATGACTGGTTCATCCTTAGATTCGTAACTAGTAAGAAACCTCTTTCGGGGGAGAGGGGGCAGTTACTTTTATCATACTAAGCATATCATGTATCAAACCTTGGGCCTGTTACTTCACAGTCAGGGATGCTAACCACTAGGCCATGTCTGACTCTATAGATTTGCAGTTCGAGTTTTGATTTTAAGAATACAAGTCACAATGTGCTAGACAAATTACTACATTTTCTTACTAATTGTAACGCATCAGTATAGAAATATCAATAAGAACTTTTTGGAGTTTATGAATTTCGTTATTCTTCTGTTAGTTTTATATAATTGAAATGGATTTTCTTAAACTTGGTAAATTTCACTATGGAATTGTAAGGTCTTTCAAGTTCTAATACTGTTATTTTGCTTTTTTTATAGTGGTTTATAGTCTCGAGTACGAATGTCACATGCATGCAGTGAACTAATTCAGATTCACTGACGTTTATTAAAAATACTGCAAATATTTTACACGCACTATAACTTACAGTGTAATAACTATGAGTGAAAATCATTTATTAACATGGCTAGCACTAGTAACTGGGCTTGCATAAATATTTTGAAACTTGTTAATCTATGTGTGTATGTGTGTTATGGTAAAGGACAATTTTGAACAATAGAATAAGTTCCGAAAAATCTATTCAGCAGATATCACTATCACCATCAATTTTAACTGTGAAAAAAGGTAGATTATGGAAACATATAGTTTACTACTATTGCGTAACTGACAGAAAGTAAAAGAAATGAGAAGGCAAAAGTAATGTCATTTACAGTGTGCATAACACCGAGCATAACGTATGCAAAGACAATCCATTATGCTAGACAGACTAATGAAGTTTATTCTAATGTTAGCTAAAAAAAACTATTTTTGTCTTTTTAATTGATTTAGTTTATTGCGCAAGGGAGAGAGATGGAGACCATTGCAGCATTCATCTAAAACTGTATTAATTTATTATGTTACTAGCTGGAGTACCCGTCCCCTGGACGGAAGTTATGTAAATTCATGATTACTGAAAGATTATTTTAGTACATGAAAAGTTTATTCTCTTATATTTAATTCTAAAAAACGTCCATAGAAACTGCAAGACACAAAATGGGAAACGGCAAGTTCGCATGTATCTCCACATGGATCCAACAAACCTTCATGCCAAATTTGGTGAAGATCCATCAACAGGGAGCGAAGTAGTGATAAAAAACGCCCACAAAAAACGCAAAAATGTAAAACTGAAAGTTTGTATGTACCCCCGCATGGACCTAATGAACCTCTATACCAATTTTGGTGAAGCTCCATCCACACCTTGCGAAGTAGTTGCATGGACATACAACAGACAGTACTATTATATTTATATAGATTAGACTTATCTACTCGAAATGACACATAGTTCTGTTGTTTTTGTTTTCGAAGACTTGACTAAAAAAATTTACATTATTGTTCTTCGAAAGTTTTTAACTTTCTTTCTTGCTTGATGTTTTCATTTGCAAATTCGACATTCACACCAGATCTTGTCGAGTTCTCAACTTGTTTTGAGACATTGAGTTTTCACACAAAGAATTGAATTAAATTGCAGGATAAAACATTTTACTTACACCTGCAGCATTCAGCGGAAAAATTTATGAGAGTTTTATCTATGTTAAGGCTATATATTCTTATGATATTCAATAAATTAATATCTATGGTTCTCTTATCACATTTCTTGATATAAACAGTTTTCTCAATGAACATGATATAATCCTTGTAAACACTTTTGCCGATGCATTTGGCATATACTTCGTCTCCATCAAAAATAGCAAGCCCTCAGTGGCTCAATGGTAAGCTAAAAGGTTTATAACACGAAAATTCTGGGTTCTGTCCATGGGGTACAGACAGGTAGCCAATTGTGCAGGTTCGCTTGAAACAAAACAAACAAATTCCATCAAAAGAACAACTTTAATATCTTAACAGATACATTGTTATAAGTTCTTTTTGTTGTTAAACACTTTTTGCTGATGCCCAACGGCGATAAATGTTTAGGCTAATGTATTAAAAAACTGAACCCACTAAATATTTGTTCTACTTGAACACTAGAAAGCTTTTAGTTTCTGATCAGGTGAGCTAAACTGATGAGCTCTTTAGACTCTGTGGTCTAAACTGTTGTCACCAATAACATTAAATTACAAGTATTTTTCTATTTACATGTACATATGGAATAATAGTATTTTTTCTTTGTGTTATATATTTTTAACGAAAAAAATGTAGTCGATTGTATTTTTGGTCAAAAGTAACTTTTAAGACGAAAATTACAAAATAAAGAGAATAATACACATATAAGCAAGGAACTAATTGACAAAAAAAAGAATAAAAGAAGGAGTTTATAATGAAAACATGGTATTAAAATATTACATGTCTTACTCTTCCATAGCATGTATTTCTTATCTAAACAATCTTGAATTTTTTTTTATTTCTAATATTGGAACACGCTAAATATCATTGATATCGTGTGCAAAATTTAACCTGAGGTGTTACTTTTTGTAACTTGGTAGGTCAAGGACTTTATCTTTTATTTCTTGGGGCATTTGCATTGTGTCCTCCTTGATTTTGCGTTTGGAGGATACCTTGTGACTGTCACATTGAGCACAGAATCTTGATGCCTTTTTTCTGATTGGTCAACTGCAGAGAGACTGTGTATTGTGAACACAGTTTTGGTGCTTTCATATTGAGTTTGCTCCGACTTTAGAGTTCAGTACCTCTTTCCCGAAAGAGCTAGGGCTTACTGTGGAAGTACAGTCTTTGTACAGCAGTATTCCCACTTGCTGATCATGTGATAACTATTAACTGGATGATATCAATTTTTTCTTCTTTTTTTTTCCCCATCTACATCCTTATTTGCAAAAATCTTATCACTAGACGATTGGCTGTCATTTATAAATGTTATTAGTAAATAAAGAATATCATTTCATTTTGACCTCAACAACGTGTCTTGTCTCTCTCATTTCACCTGTAACAAATCTCTACACCTGTCCTTCTACATAGGATCCACCAGTATCTTGTTTTGCGGAGGCCCAAGATAACCCCCAAAGAAAGTGTAGTTTGAAGTAAATGTTCAGTGAGTTGTTATAATTCATTCTTTAGATAATGTTATACTGGTACATAAATAAATCTATTCAATACGATGTTTATAAATTAACAAACACCGTAAAGAACAAGGCAACCACCTACACATTTTTCCCCAACAGGGTAAAACCCAGGTATTAAAACGTTCAAGTTATATAAAATCATAATTTATTTACCAATTGTAAAAGTTATGATGTTCGGACTGTAATCACTTATATTAAATGCTAAGAAAATAAATCAGTTTCATGTTTTATTTCCAAAGATCTGAGAAACTTGGAAAAAAATAGGTGAAATGGTGATAGCATAATAGAAGTGGTCTTTAGTCATCACTGATACTGTAAAGCGAAGTATTTTACACTGATTTTTTACGGTGGTATAATTCGAACCTTTATTTATCTGAACTCTTGAACAGTTGGTAGGTAGGTTTTTTCTAAGTCAACGGGCCTTTTTGACCCAAGTCATTAAAGCCTCTTTCGCTGTGTAAAAGCCATTAATGTATTATAATGCTAAATAAGTAATTAGTTATAATGCATATCATAGTTTTGAATCAAGTTTATTGATGTAAACTGAAACTACATCTAATCGTTTCTATGCTGTTAACACTGAATTGCTCCTGAAGGCTCGCATTACACTGTTAAACGCTAAAGTAACAGCCATTATGGAGATGAAAACAGTTTAAGTACTTGTCGTTTCAGTGTAGAATTAAATGTGGGCTACATGCAACACGCTAAGCTATATACAGTAAAAAATAAAGACGATTATATATTTCTTTGTTCTATATGTTTGTATTCTTTCTATGCATCGATTTACTGTATTATCTGATACATACACGTACGTATATGCATGCTACAGAAACTATGATTCAAAGGTAAATTGAATGACACACTTAAAGCCATTTCTTACTCCACATAGAAATTTAAGCAAATTAAATCACACATTTATATTTCATACATTTACTTGTTTAGGTCTTTCTGAGAAACGTTATACTTGACGCCAAGGGATGTATATTCCATAGAGGGCGTGGCGCCACACGAGACCAAGCAGATTTAAATATAACCGGAGGATTTATTACTTTACCAAGAACTGCTAAACAGTTATAATCGTTGTAGTGATAACAATAGCATCATGTGTTGTTGTATTACTCATAACTGCTTTAACTCGGTAACTTGTTTTAATTATCACAAGATAATCATCTCCAGAAACAAATATTTTAAAAGTAAGTAATGAAAGAACGATTACTTCCAAACCGTGACCGTAAACATTTCTGTTTAAAGTGGATAAATAGGAATTTTGAAAAAAAAAGAAGCAAAACAGGTTTATAAGGAACAGTTCAAAGCGAGTTTACGGGCTTTTTCAGTTTAGAGTTTCACTTATTTCTTAGTGATATATAAGGTAGTAGTTTCATGGGTGATTCCACTCTCCAATCCAATAATCTCGAAAAACGACTTGAGACGACCACCGAAATAAGCGCAGATTTTAAAATAAAGACCACAGAAGAAACAATATATTATATACCATTCGAATATACATACATATTCATAAATATTTATGAAAAAGAATATTAAAAAAGCTAAATAGCGATTATAAAACCCACAAACTAAGAACGTATAAAAACTATT
>NW_013666071.1:572387-574164 GCF_000517525.1 Limulus polyphemus | reverse complement strand
CGTATTTCTAACACTGTTAGTAGTTTTATTGTGAGGTCAGTGATAAACGTATTCTAACAATGTTACTAGTTTTATTGTGATGGGTCTGCAGATTGAAAGCCAAAGACACTTTGCTATTTCAAGTGTTATCCACTTTATAATATCCAACTTTGGTTTATCTACTACCCATAATACTGTGTTTTACTGAGCTTATAACTCAGAAACGTATAATTCGTTCAGTGGTATTACGTGGTCTGTCAGTTGTGTTTTTCTATTTTAACCCTTCTTATCGATAGGTTTAACTTTTCAATAAATCAGAAGTTCTTAAAATGATGTAACTGAAAATTTAACGAATATCTATTTTTGTTTGTTTCACTTGCTGTTTTTTTTTCTATTCTGCTATTAACATATTGTATCGCTATCATGCTCCAAGATAATAATGATTTATGGTTTATCATTTGGAGTAACCGAGAGAGGAGGGTTTTGTAAAATTTAGTAGAGTAATTTCATTTTGGAGATGTTACTATTTTTGTATGGGGATCAACTGGTTGATAGTATTGTAGTAAAGACACCAATTTATGAAATAATACTTTTTGTGGGCTTCATCCTCTGAAAAAAAAAATGTCGAACACTATCCCAAAGCGCCACTTGGTGGCCTTTCTTTCTCTGTAGATTTTCCAGTTGATATTAATTTCATTAATAAATACGCCTGTTTTATAACTTTTTATCACACATATCAAACATATTTCTTTTTTGATGGTTTTTTTAGCATCACCAAAGCTACCAAACACTATCTCAGGACGCCTTCTGGTGGCTAATATGGTGATATCAAACATATTTCTTTTTTGATGGGTTTTTTAGCATCACCAAAGCTACCAAACACTATCTCAGGACGCCTTCTGGTGGCAATATGGTGGTTAGGAATCATTGTTTTGATGAATGCATTCAGCGGACACATGAAGGCCAGCATGATGGTGAAGGCAGACTTTGACAGGATCGACTCTCTGAAAGACTTGGCATTGAAGTCGAAAATAATTCCTCTAGTATGGAAAGGAACTGCTTACGAGTCTTATCTAGAAGTAAGGTGTAGGATATGTTAAAGTCAGACAATTATGTTTAAAATCAAAGGTTTTTATTTTTATCAATTAGGTTAAAGTATTTTTACATTTAAATATAAAAATAAACAATTAATTATTGGTTACCATATCATATCAACATGTGTTTTTGTTAATAATTCAACCCCTTTATAGTATAACATTATTAATAGCCAGTTTGTAAGATAAGACATCTATGTTTGCCCGACTTTTGAGAATGTGATAAACTCGCTTTACATTTTACAATTCTTTTCCAGCCAAGAAAAAGGATGTTATAATATGTTCTTCCTGAGTATGAATCAACTTTTAGATTAAAATCTGTTGCACCGTTGCCAGGTTATAGCATTTTCAACTTTGCTTGTACAGGCATAAAGTTATTAGTCTTTTTTGACTATTATTCGTATGTATTTGGGTTAAACGTGCATTAGAGGCTTAAGAAATGGATACAAGGCATGTAGAAGAAAATACAAAACAATATAGAAACTCCTGAGTCATTAACATGTCCTATCAAGTAGGAAGATTGATTTGGATGACATAACTGACATTCGTATCAAGTAGGGAGATTGATTTGAATGACATAACTGACATTCGTATCAAGTAGGGAGATTGATTTGGATGACATAATTACATTCGTATCAAGTAGGTAGATTGATTTGGATGACATAATTGACATTTGTATCAAGTAGGTAGATTGATTTGGATGA
>NW_013666071.1:569777-571688 GCF_000517525.1 Limulus polyphemus | reverse complement strand
ATGCTATGGTATAGTTGTGTTCAGTTACTACACTTACTATTATTTAGTCCAGTTACGTGCTATGGTATAGTTGTATTCAGTTACTACACTTACTGTTATTTAGTTCAGTTACATGCTATGGTATAGTTGTGTTCAGTTACTACACTTACTATTATTTAGTCCAGTTACGTGCTATGATATAGTTGTATTCAGTTACTACACTTACTGTTATTTAGTTCAGTTACATGCTATGGTATAGTTGTATTCAGTTACTACACTTACTATTATTTAGTTCAGTTACGTGCTATGGTATAGTTGTGTTCAGTTACTACACTTACTATTATTTAGTTCAGTTACGTGCTATGGTATAGTTGTGTTCAGTTACTACACTTACTATTATTTAGTCCAGTTACGTGCTATGGTATAGTTGTATGGATTTGTTTGTAATTTCGCACAAAGCTACTTGAGATATATCTGCGCTAGCCGTCCCTAATTTAGAAGTGATAGACTAGAGACAAGACAGCTAGTCAACCTCACACACACCGTCAACTTTTAGGCTACTTTACCAATGAATAGTGGGATTGACATTATAATGTCCCCAAAGCTGAAAAGGCTAGCATATTCGGTGACGGGTTTCGATCCCATGATCCACAAATTGATGAGAGTCAAGAGCCCTAATCACCCAGCCATGTTAGGCCTACTTATATGCAAGTTCAACTATATATTACAGCACACTTGTATAAAAATACTACCACTAAGTAATTCAGTTAATGCTTTAAAATGTTGTATAAATATGCAGATAATGTTTAGTAACAGTCCATTAGACGTGTTTCATTGACTTTATATATGTAAGATACTGTACAAGCTATGGACACTTAAAATAGTTTGATAAGAAGGTAATATCCAAATACCGTTCTAGTGACAGTAATTATTATTATTTTTTAATCTGGGAATTGTGTTTGTGTTCTTATGCCTAAACTTTTGTACATGTTTACACTTCTAACTTAGTAGTTTTGCGAAATTATGAAACGTCTAAATGAAACAAAAAAGTATATTAATTCATTGTTTTTTACACCCTGGCGTCATTTGTTTTGAGCAGACCTATATTACATTTTCATTGTGTTCTTTTAGAAATCCACATCACCAGACATCAAACAAATCTGGAAACGGTTGTACGAACACAATGGTCTCCTGTTACCTTCAGAACTTTACCGTCAAGACAATCTCGAGGCACTCCAGAAAGGTACCAACGTCATCATCAGTGACGTCATCACCATGAGGTACATCGTATCCAACGAATGCTCAAAGCTTCCGGAAGGGGAGTTTTATTTCGCCAAGGAGACATTCTTTCCTCACACTTTTGTAATGGCAATGAGGAAAAAATTACCAAAACGTATCCAGAATGACATCAATAAAAGGTAAAGAAACGCTGTAGTTAGGTTTCAGTTTCATTTTAACTAATAAACTGTAAATTAGGTCAAAAGCTCGGATCAGTGGAAAGAAAATAGAACGTTTAAGGAGAAAAAAAATATTTAGTTTCAAATAATGAAATCATAAAAGGAAAACTTGACCTGTTGTATATTTGTCACCAATATTAATTTCCAGACAAAATAATGTTTCTAAACTTGACTTATAAGCTCATACAAACAACCGTTTTGAAGAAATTTACAAGACATGAAACAAGCACACAGTCAGTCATACATGCACATACAAGATGGCGTCCTTACAAACCTACGGAGCAATTTGGTTAACGGGGTATAAAACAATAGTTATTGAATGGTTATGATTATTTCTCTTCTCAAACACTACTCAGTCTTTCAGCAGACGTAATGAAGACCCAAGACCAAATTAACACTCTGAAGGAATCCAAGACCAACATTAACACTCTGAAGGAATCCAAGACCAACATTAACACTCTGAAGGAATCTAACA
>NW_013666071.1:566746-568914 GCF_000517525.1 Limulus polyphemus | reverse complement strand
TCTGTATGTTCTGGAAGGCCTGTTTATCTGTATGTCCTGGAAGGCCTATTTATCTGCATGTTCTGGAAGGCCTATTTATCTGTATGTTCTGGAAGGCCTGTTTATCTGTATGTCCTGGAAGGCCTATTTATCTGCATGTTCTGGAAGGCCTATTTATCTGTATGTTCTGGAAGGCCTGTTTATCTGAATGCCTCACTTGACTGTATTTTACTTGGACGATTCATCCAGAAGATTGTTTTTTTTTTACTGTTTAGTTCGGTAATTAATCGTTCTACACATGTTACATTGCTGTAATTTTACTTTAAATGAGGGACAAAATTTGCCCTAAAACCTTGAAAACAGTGTGGTAGGGCTAAGTATAATTCATAGTCAAGGCTAATTATGAAACTGTAGTTCTGTATAAAAAGTGTCGCCATTTTTATTAGAACGATTATTGTTCCCTAGTGGCTCAGCCGTGAGACTGAGGACTTATCATGCTGAAAGTGAGGGTTTGATTCCCGTAAAGGATATAGCGCAAATAGCCCATTGTGTAGCATTGCGCTAAAACAAACAAACAGACAAAGTCACATTATTTATATAAAACTGATTGGTAATTCTCCTGTTTTGTAGTGCTTCAGCTTGCCGTATTTTACATTCTGGTTCAGGGTTAGTATATTTAGTACAGTAGGGTGTTTAAAGCCAGTATACATAGTATCATTCAGACAAAGGCAAAAATCTGAATTATAGTCGGAAGTATGTAGCTTATTATGTTTGAGTAGTCGTTTATTTACATTGATATAGGAGATTGGCTGATATTAATTAAAGATCACCACCCCCTCATTCCCACGTAGTGAATTTCCCAATACTCCCGTCAGTGAAATACTCCCAAGAAGAGAGAAACCCAGCACTCACAATCGAGATGTACCAGCACTCATCAAATGAAATAACCCAACACTCCCAGAAAGTGAGGACAAACACTTCCATCAAGCAAAATACAAGTACACTAACACTGCCAATAAGAGAGTTACAGAAGCATTCCTGCCAAATGAAATACTCCAAAACTCATACCAAGCGAGATACACCCCCACTAAGTGAAATACTCCCACAAAGTGAGATTCGCTAACACTCCCACCAGGCGAGATATTTTGAGCAGTAGTATCATTTTTTTAAAACTAATATTATGAATGTGCTAGAATACATTCCGTTGTCATTAAAGGATCACAGTTAAGTTGTCATGATACCAATTAAAAACTTGAAACGTCCTCGCGTACGTGGAAGAGTTTATCTGGCTGAAAACGTTTTTTTTTTTTGTTATTGTTTAGAATCCGTTGGATGGTCGAAGCAGGCATGGTGGACAAATGGTTGGATAAAATGAACGGTGATCTTGAAAGATGTTTGGACCAAGATGGAGGAGACAGAGCAAGGGCTCTGGGAGTAGAAGATCTATGGGCCATCTTTATTCTCTGGGCTATTTGTATTGCCATGGCAACTGCTGCCTTTGTGTTTGAATTGCTTTTCTATAAGCTCCGGACCATTTCGAAAAAACAAACTTTGATGAACTTAAAGGCACAGAGATAATTATGCAAATAAGGTCACTGAGATAAATGACATCGCTACAGACAATGAGATAAGTTATTCCGCTAAAAGCACTAACCTAAATTATATCGCTAAAGGCACCGAATAAGATGTATCACCTTAAAGGCACCGACGTTGCGGAAGGCACTAGAATAAGTTATATCGTGAGTACATTTAGCATGTGATCTCACACACCAGAGAAAACAACATGAAACTAGAAAATAGTTTAAAATAACATTTATGCCTGTCTGTTTCTGCAAGTTTCATTGTTTTCTATCACATTGCAATCTGTAGTACTGTTTCCACTGATAACAATATTTCACTTTAAAATAACGGTTTAAACATTAGAAATACGTGATTCAAATTGTGTGTAATGAAATTATGTATTTATCGTTCGTGTATTTTTCAAGAATTAAGTTTTACTTATAAAGCAATTGCGTATAGAGTGCTTTGTTAATATTTTCAAGATAGTTTGGTTTCTACAACTTTACGTATATAATATATAAAATGCAGACAATTGATCGGATGAAGTAAAGATATGTAGGTGAGTGTTATAAGTATTGTTCAGCTGGTAAAAGTATTATCTTCATTTAGTCTAAGCTAAAGTGTAATCC
>NW_013666071.1:561336-566011 GCF_000517525.1 Limulus polyphemus | reverse complement strand
ATAAACAAACGAAAAATCAAGGAATCCATCTTAATTGCATAAACAACCCTACTCTAAACAACACCCCAGGGTGTCTAGATACCTCTTCTAAGTTTCACAACAGTTCCGGTCATGTGACTTCTTTGTTCAATACTGTATATATATATCCGTGACAGTGTAAATTACTTGTGCCTGATGATGACAAAACCTTGTCGAAACGTTGTACATTTGCTGTTATGTTAAACTTATATTAAAGTTTTTCTTCATTACCCATTCAAGCCGTCTCCAGCCATTATTAGTCTCAAAGTGGGTTCCTCGTCATCGAACTTCCAATAAGAATTTTTAGTAATCTTATACTATTCAGTTTATTTGTTGATATATGTATAGTGAAAAAAACGTACGAAATTCTTTAACTACAATAAAAAAACTTCTAAAACAGGAAATCTAACGTAGACGAGAGATTACAAATCGCCTGTGATTAGTTAAGGAGAAAGGTTTGAACTGATTCAGTCCTTTTTTAAGTAAAAAAAAAAGTAATTTAGACCAAAATCTAATAATTTGTTTTAGGGTTATTCTAATATGTAATGTTTTAAGTATGTTCAGTTTTACAAGTAACGTGAGACACTAAGGTTCACAATAACTAGGTAGCACAAGACATGGAAAAAATCAGAGCAGTTATATTGCATCAGCATTTCTGAGTCTGTGGTTCGCGGACTTCTTTCAGGTGGTTGTATAAGCAACAGCATAGTGTAAAGATCCCATTGTTGTCCAAGATAAAAAAATTCAGGTGGGGTGCGAGAATTACTGCACTACACTACTAAAATCCCACAGAAAACGCTACAAACAAAGACAGTATTTACACTACGCTACTTATATTAACGTAGACGAGCCATAATGTTCATGATATACACTATTGAATACAACAGGCAACAATTAATTGCTACAATACTGAAGACAACATAGGCAACAATTAATTACTACAATACTGAAGGCAACATAGGGCAACAATTAATTACTACAATACTGAAGGCAACATAGGCAACAATTAATTACTACAGTACTGAAGACAACACAGGCAACAGTTAATTGCTACAATACTGAAGACAATATAGGCAACAATTAATTACTACAATACTGAAGACAACACAGGCAACAATTAATTACTACAATACTGAAGACAACACAAGGCAACAATGAATTACTACAGTACTGAAGACAACATAGGCAACAGTTAATTGCTACAATACTGAAGACAATATAGGCAACAATTAATTACTACAATACTGAAGACAACACAGGCAACAATTAATTACTACAATACTGAAGAAGGCAACAGTTAATTGCTACAATACTGAAGACAACACAGGCAACAATTAATTACTACAATAATGAAAAGAATAAAGACAAAACTACAGGGTTTACACTAAAACTCTGAAACTACACAGACAACAGCCCATACTGTTTATATTACATTGCCACTCAAAAACTGTATAGACAAAGTTAAGACAACAACACGTATACTATACTACTAGACAACAACTGTAGAAGCAACAAAACACAAAGTTTACACTACATTACTAGAGAGTAAGTGTGGAGATAGCAAAACAGAGTTTACATTGCTAGAACAACTGTAGAGACAACAAAACACAGAGTCTACATTACTAGAACAACTGTAGAGGCAACAAAACACAGAGTCTACATTACTAAAACAACTGTGGAGACAACAAAACACAGAGTTTACACTAGAATACTAGAAAACAACTTAGAGACGATGATCCATATCGTTTACAATAGTGATATAAGGAACCACAACGTATATGCTATAGTACTGTACAAGAATATACAGCATTTATACTAACCACTAGGCAACAAATACAAATACAACAACATTTAAACTATAGTACAGCGAGTAGTACTTAGAAAGACAAGTTATTGCAATTATTAAGAAAGCACTCAAATGTTTGGGATTTTGGCGTTAGGATCAGATGTAATGTCGGATTACCTACATCAATGTTTTACCTTTATCTTGTCCTGAAATCTGGAATGATTAAAGTCGGCTTAAGGACACGTGCCTTTCCGTGAAATACAAGTAATAATGTGAGATCTAATATAATGTCACGGTGAATGAGGACTTCAGCTAAGCCTCGAAACAAGATCCTGGAAGTATCGGGAGTACTTAGTGTTTACAATAGAAAACGTGTTCATTATAAACTTTTTTTTTTCATCAAGGATTTCGATATCAATAAATTATACAATAAACGAAAGAAGAGAAATATCTGAGTTTAGAAAAGTACAATTATTTTTAAAGTAATCTGGTCTAATTAATTCAGTTATTCAAGAACACTCGCCACCTACTCTTATGTGATCAGATAGTGGGGTTTGATCGATACTCTTTTAACGCACTCTGGCCCCGAAGTAAGGAGTACATTCTACCAGCAACGAGTCTCGTACCACGAAGCCCCGGATTCACAGTCCAGACAAGTTAGCTAGTAGGTCACACCTGGCTGAACAAAACAACGAATCGAATGCTTAAGACTTTATAAGTACAATTTTCTCATGATTTTTATAGTTCTTACTGTGACCTTACTTTAAATTTAGTGTGTTATAAGCACCGTGAATTGTAGCATTTTTATTAATATTTAGCATAAGGCCCTTACTTTAAATTTAGTGTGTTATAAGCACCGTGAATTGTAGCATTTTTATTAATATTTAGCATAAGGCCCTTACTTTAAATTTAGTGTGTTATAAGCACCATGAATTGTAGCACTTTTATTAATATTTAGCATAGGACCCTTGCTTTAAATTTAGTGTGTTATAAGCACCATGAATTGTAGAACTTTTAGTACTATTTAGCATAAGGCCCTTACTTTAAATTTAGTGTGTTATAAGCACCATGAATTGTAGCACTTTTATTAATATTTAGCATAGGACCCTTGCTTTAAATTTAGTGTGTTATAAGCACCATGAATTGTAGAACTTTTAGTACTATTTAGCATAAGGCCCTTACTTTAAATTTAGTGTGTTATAAGCACCATGAATTGTAGCATTTTTATTAATGTTTAGCGTCGCTATCAACAGTAGTACAAATCAGTGAACAAATATGAAACCAGCACCACCTAGATACACCCATAAAGCACTATTTGTTTGAATAAGACCCACAGCTGCTGTTGTGAGTTATCTAGAGTTTGGTGCCTTCGATAAAACATGGATTATGAAACATTGTTTTATCAATTTTATTGCGTCTGCTAAGTTAACTTTAATCTGCGTCCTTGTGGTTAAAAACTGAACTAAATAAGACAATAATATTAAATCACAAGATAAATTGGTATTGTATAGATAAGGTAAACGTATATAATCATGTTCTGATTATAGCTCTCTTAAGTAACGATAATTTTGTTGATCGGGTATTTATTATTTAGTAAAAAATTATGCAAAGCCAGTTAACGAAAATGAATTTGTTTGTTCGAGAGCAAAGCCTCATTGGGCTAACAGCTGTATCTACTGCGGGGAAACGAACACGGAATTTTAGCGTTGTAAATCCGTAAACTTACGGCTGTCCCACCGGGGGATACGAAAATGAAAGCGTTTATTTATTTTAACATAAATTTTATAAGCTTCCCTGAACGAAAGGTCCACTAAATAAAACTAAGCAGTCAAATACTTGTTTAATAATCTCTCGTGTCTTAAGCACAAACTCCAAACTGGCTGAGTAACATACTCTCTAACTCAGTAATTGATCGACAAGACTAAAACAGACGCAGTAATTGGCTAACCAATTAACTGAATTATTAATAAACAATTATCTTGTGTTTCTATACCAGAATAATATTTCCCCAAGGCACTAAAAAACATTCGAGACGTCACCAGCACGTCACGTCAAATCTAGACACTCAGGAAATTTTTAGGTGTTACACATCATCACTACGTCATGTCAAAACTCCCTCTCGCAAACAGTACAAAACATTTAAATAAAATATTAAAAATAGTTCAAAACATTACCATTACTATTATAAAAAGGTAGTTTTGGGAACATTAGAGACTTAACGATAATAAAATACTATTGTTGTTACTATTCAACAATAGTTTTAGATCATGAAACAACTTAATAATAACCACGTAATACTATTGTTGTTACTATTCAATAATACTTTTCAGATCTTGAAATAACTTAATAATAATCACACAGCACCATTGTTGTTACTATTCAACAATAGTTTTTAGATCTTGAAACAACTTAATAATAACCACGTAATACTGTTGTTGTTACTATTCAAGAATACTTCTTAGATCTTGAAATAACTTAATAATACTATTATTGATACGAAACGGTAATTTGTAGATTCCGAAACGTCTTAATAATAACCACTAATACTATTGTTGATACGAAACGGTAATTTTTAGATCCCTAAACATCTTAATAATAACCAAATAATGCTATTGTTGATATGAAACGGTAATTTGTAGATTTTAAACAACTTAAAAATAACCAACTAATACTATTTTTGATATACAAAACAGTAATTTTTAGATCCCGAAGCATCTTAATAATAAGTGCGATACCACAAAACATTCCCCGCACTTTAAGCTGTAGGTGGGTTATAAGAGTGGCAATCAATTCCTTAGTTTGGGTAGGGATGGTAGGATGCTTGTTTGTTTGTTTGTTTTTTGAATTTTGCGCAAACTACACGAGGGCTAT
>NW_013666071.1:559635-561276 GCF_000517525.1 Limulus polyphemus | reverse complement strand
ACATTATAACGCTGCAAACAAAATTAACTGAAAGGTCGAGCATGTTTGGTGCGATACCCGTACCCAATTTAGCAGTGGGTTACTCTTCTACGAACGAATAGTAAGATTGACCGTCACATAATAACGCCCCCACGGCTGAAAGGGCGAGCGTGTTTGGTGTGACGAACCCGCGGCCCTCAGAATGCGAGTCGAGCGCCCTAACCACCTGGCCATGCCGGGCCAGCAGGTTATATTAACTCTAAAGATGAGGAATTTGTACGTGGGTCTAAAAGTGACTAAATGTTAACAGTTTCGTTTAATTATGTGCTGATCGCGAGGGGCCATTGATTGCTTTGTTCCTGTTCGGGCCGTGGTGGTTCGGGTGCTCGATTCGCAATCGGGTTCAAATCCCCGTCACACCAAACATGCTCGCCCTTTCAGCCGTGGGGGCGTCATAAAGTGACGATCAATCTTACTAATCGTTGGTAGAAGATTAACCCACTGCTAAACTGGGTACGGGTATCGCAGATAACCCTCGTGTAGCTTTGCGTGCAACTCAAAACAATATCATTTTTGGTTAGGCACAGCTGATGAAAGAAAAAACAAAATTATAGAATATTGAGCTATAAGAATAAAAAATTCATTAAAATGAGATTCATACATTCTAATGTTTTAGTTTCGTAGTTCCTAATACGAAACCAGATCGAAACAAAATATGTTGAAAATTCGGAGTGAAAACCTTAAAAAAATATTAAAAATCAATAAATGTATTGTGCTTACACAAACTAGTGTCGTAGCTTAAGAAATAATCCCGTTTTTTTAATCATAAAGAATTGTTGAAATTTTCAGTTCAATATCATTTAATAACCTGTAATTAATAACCTCGTACTTTTGACACATGGAACAAACCACATTAATTTCCCTCTGGTGGTTTCAAATTGAATAACAAAAAGTAATTCCACAAGTAATCAAAGATCTTAGCTATCCCATTTATTAATTTTCATTTAAAAAAACCCGTTAATTTACACATCTTAAGATGTAAAACGAAAGATGTAATATAATTCTGAGTGATGGATTAATCTTAATTAAATTCAACTACGTTGACACAATTACTTTTTATATGAATTATTCGTTACCAGAAACGAGAATAAATACGTAAAAGCGACGTAGAGGTTAGTAAATATTAACATTTATTCATGGATCTATGTAACAATGAATACACATAGCAAGTGAATACGAATCACTGAAATTAATAAATAAGCTTTTTAATAGGTATTTTTTTATTTGACCATCAAATCATTCACTTGTTTATATACCGTTCACTACTAGTGGGGCCCAGTCATTCACATGTTTATATACCGTTCACTATTAGTGGGGCCCAGTCATTTACGTGTTTAAATACCGTTCGCTACTGGTAGGGCCCAGATACTGCTTCATATCGAGCGATTTCATCTTTTTGTCTGTCACGACACGAAGTATATAGAAGTGACCGCACAAAACTTGATGAAATCATCCATTTTGAAATGGACAGTAGAACTGGATATCTAAACTGTATTAATTTGGTTTGTTATGAATTTTGTTCTAACTACTTTGGGGCTATCTGCGCTAGCTGTCTCCAATTTAGCAGTGATAGACAATAGGGAAGATAGCTAGTCAACATCA
>NW_013666071.1:555879-558635 GCF_000517525.1 Limulus polyphemus | reverse complement strand
CGAGCATGTTTAGCGGACGGGGATTCGAACCCGCGACCCTCAGATTGCGAGTCGAGCGCCCTAACCACTTGGCCATGCCGGGCCGAATGGGTAATGAAGAAAAATTTTAATACAAGTTAACATGACAGCAAATGTACAACGTTTCGACGTTGTACATTTGCTGTTATGTTAAACTTATATTAAAGTTTTTCTTCATTACCCATTCAAGCCGTCTCCAACCATTATTAGTCTCAAAGTGGGTTCCTCGCCATCGAATTTGAATTCAAGATAGTCCGTTCTGATCATAAGCGATCGTCAGAAGTTTCTTAGTCTGAATGAAATAGTTCGTATAAATACATAATTTTTAGAAAAAGCGGAGGATAGGCGAGGACATTGTTTATTAGTCGTAAACTTCCATATGCTCAAGTTATTGAGGAGTAAGATAAATATACCTTGTGTGGTATTATTCTATAATTATAGACTTTTTTGATTCAACATGTTAAGCTTCTGTGTGACTTCCAGAGTTTGTTTTAAGTCGACAGGAAAGAAGTTGGAATCTAAGAACAAAATTAAAGATTTGGTTTGAACGAGCTATGGGTTCTTTCTTTAAAATATTGTGCATAGCTAGACAAGGAATATCAATACTATCCGTCCCTAATTTTGAAGTGATAAACTAGAAGGAATGCAGATATTCACCAACAACTCTATCCACTAGACACACCCGGTCCGAAGTTAAACTGCGTTAAATAGCGAATTAGATTGTACTAAATCTTGTAAAAGCTTGAGCGTGGCCTAGTGGTTAACTCGTGCCGGGCTATGGATATATGGGGCCATCTTTCGCGTCCCGTTATTACTGAAAGAAAAAATGCATCTCGTAATTTGGGTCGTGGATGCATTATAAGCGTGACAGTCATATCTCACAATACAGTCGGACAAGAGTGGCCCAAAAATTAGCGGTAGATGTTGTTGACTACTGGCTTACCGCTAGTTTTATCAGTTCAAGTCTAGTGGCGAATATCCAAAAAACAAACAAATCTTAAAATCTGTACATTTTAAATGTTCATTCTTTTACCCAATTCTGTTTTTTTTCCTCATTACTGACATATAAATGTTTTGGGTATAAGAAATCCAAATGGTTTCAACATGTGTTTCTCTGCTGTTTCAGAAACTTGATTTTCCTTGTAGCAAAGAATGTAAATATTGCTTTCATCGTCAATTTTCAGGCCTGGCATGGCCTAGTGGTTAGGGCACTCGACTTGCAATCTGCGGGTTTGAATCCCCGATACCGAACATGTTCGCCCTTTCAGCCGAGGGGGCATTATAATGTGACGGCCAATCCCATTATTCGTTGATAAAAGTGTAGCCAAAGAGTTGGCGGTGAGTTGTTGACTAGTTGCCTTCCCTTTAGTTTATCACTACTAAATTAGGGACGGCTAGCTCAGCTAGCCCTCGTTTATCTTTGCGCGAAATTCAAACCAAATCGTTAATTTTGTTCTTAGATTCCAACTTCTTTCCTATCGACTTAAAGCAAACTCTGGAAGTCACACTGAAGCTTAACATTTACTTGGGGAAGGAAAGCTTTATTTCTCATTCGATACACAAAATCTGATTTTTTTCTACAATTACAGAAATTTAATAGTATATTTTGTTAGATTAAAAGTTCATTCCAACCATTAACGTAAATTTAAAATCATAAATAATATTCGACGTTAAACTGGTACATAATTAAAAACATTTTATTTAGGCCTATCTATGGCCTTCAAAAAGTTGACGACTCTTACATGTTTCGACGTTACAACGTCATCCTCAGGAGTTGAATATTATTTATGATTTCAACTTTATACACAAGTGCAAAAATACTATAATCATTAACATAAATGTCACGAAAGAAATCTATCAATTTCGTGATTTATCTGTCTAGCTGGAAGACAAGAATAGGGTTAGTAAAGAGAATAAAAACAGCAGATCAAGCTGAATTCTTCGTCTGTCAAAACTAATTTAACGACTCGCTAAGCAAGAAAGTCACGGAGATTCCAAAGCGTCACTAAGTTTCATCAAGTAATCAGCTTTGATTTTTAATTACCAGTCGATGATCGAACTGTTCCAGCAGGAAATTCTTTTTGGTATAAAAAAACCTGTCTCTGTCGGTATATGAAGTAGAAGTACAGGCCATCACCAGTAAGAACGAGGATATTTTCAGGAATTTCCTCGACTGATGTGTGTGTAAGAACCCTAACGTATACGCAAGTAAGGCTTGAATTTTTTCCTCTGACGGTATGTGATGCCTAAGATGACTAAAAATGATCTACATCTTGAGATTAGAGCGGTTTAATTAAAATTATTATCCGTTCTATTGTAACGATGTAATACCACATCGATCACAAACTAAATTCTGTAATTTAATACAACAAAACGTCTTACGATTATTGGGCGAGTCACTGATGACACGGTTAAAATAAAGTTTCATTGTTCTTTTTGCTCACACGAGGGCTACCTGTCTACACTCGGGTAAGGAATCGAACTTATTGTATGAGTCCGCGTAGTTACAAGATATACATCTTTGATTAATGATGTTGAAAGTTTCGCATCGCTGGAGACATGAAAGTCATCTCTAGAAAAAAAAAAAGTCAGATCATTCGGTGATCAAACATCTGTCACTGAATGCTAAGGTTGGACAGTAAAATCGATCCCAAATAACTCAAACTGTTTCCCTTATGTTAGGCACAAGAAATCCATACGAAATGATAAATATATCGTATTTTTCGGTGTATAAGACG
>NW_013666071.1:549954-555035 GCF_000517525.1 Limulus polyphemus | reverse complement strand
CACCAGTTTCAACGACAGTTCCTTTCTCGGAAAAACATGTTGTTGTTATTTTTCTTAGGAAGATAATTACATAATTTTTTTTCGTAAAGTCTATCCTTAAATACAATTGAGAGTTTTTTTCGAAGACAAGACTTCTGGACACACGAAAAATCTAATGTTGTTTTAGATTTATTTGAAGTCAAGCACAAAGCTACACAATGGGATATCTGTGCTGTGTCCACCATGGGTATCGAAACCCGGTTTCTAGCGCTGTAAGTCCGCAGACTTACCGCTGTGCCACTTGGGGGCATTGTTTGCGAATTTACTTGTCCCAGTCGTGATGTTACGTACTTACCACCAGGTGGCTTGAAACTAGAGTGCGAGAATACGCAAATCTTCTGAGTGACAACAAATCGAGCATGAAACAGAATAATTACAAACAAAAGTAAGGAATGCTTCCTTCGAGCCTACATTAACAAATAAACCAGTCTTATTATTAATGCAATTTTGTTAATTAAATGGCTAAAACCCTAAATTAACGAAGTAAGAATATCTATGAAACTATTATTAAAATTATGCTGTAGCCATACAAAGTATTTTCATTCTTAAGTTAATGTTTTATATTTATAAAAATAAGCATGTAATTTTATATCAATCTATTTTTAATGTTTATTGCCTTGAATCACTTATTTTGGTTTTAGAGAGATAAATCACGAAGAAAATAGTCACAGGTACTGAACTGTTATTTTATGGTAGAATGACGTCATCAGAATTGTTGTTAATTTCTTTATATTGACAGTACACTATTTGTGTATAATTATAAATGGTAGCTGGAGAAATGGGCAAGGTTGATAAGTCATAGCAGAAAAAGAATATTTTACTAGCGAAAGTACCCGGCTTCGGTCGGGTTATTAGGTAGATTTATTCTAGATGACTATGTCAGTATGTGTATTCTGAACCCATTTTAACATATAACGTATATACTTTTGTTGCTTCTTTATGTCTGTTTATAAAGGTAACCTTCCCTCTGAATTGTCTTCCGATTTTAAACTTAAATAATAAAAACAAATAACACAAAGAAAACCTCTTTAATTAACGGAGTCTCGAAATTATAAAACAGCGAATAATTTTTTTTTGATTTTGTAGTTTATACATTTAATTTTATACTTTCAGCACATAACCTCTTAACAACAATATTAGGTTTTACTTTTATTGCTAAGCAACATGCTATATAAGCCATTGTTGGAACGCATTGATATCGAAACACACTGGCTTTTCTAATATTAGATGTTGTTATGTAAGGAACTACTTCTTTTCTTTTTTGGTTTTTCGCTAGCTTGAAAATCAACAAGAATTGATTCAATTCGTTACTTTTTTTTCACGGATTGTTAATTACATTTTAAAATTTAATAGGTTTTGTTAAACTCTTTTTTTTGTCACACTTTTATAATTACTCATCTTAGGGGATAAAAATCTATATACCAAATATAAATAAAATAGCCACTTTGGTAGTTTCATGTATTGTTGTTGATAAATCGAACATCTTCTAAGTTTAAAAAAATAAAAAAAAAGTTTTATTTTTAAGTTTTAAAAGAAAACGTGATATTTTCAGATATTATTAAGAGAATCATTTTAAGAGGGCCCCCCAGTAGCACAGCGGTATGTCTGCGGACTTACAACGCTAGAATCCGGGTTTCGATACCGTAGTAGCTTTGTGCTTAATTACAAATAAACAAACAAACATTTTAAGAGGAACTAAATAATAAAAGTTTTCCACATTTTACAAATTTATGTCAAGTTTACGTCAAACATGAAATTATGAAGTCACTCGTGACGTAACAGCAATTAACCAATCAAACATATACTTTTCAACAATGCACACACCGATATGGAAACTTTTAAAATAAAATTTGAAAACAAGTTCGTAAAAGAAATATTGGATTAAGTATAATTTCTTTTCCTGATGAAACTTTAAAAATTTTTTCGAAAGGACTTCGTTGTCTTAAAATAACTGTAATTTTAAAATTTGTTTATTTTATTGGTCACATACTGACACGACCTCTGGTCAACAGCTTCATATATTTTGATCTCCATTAATGGAGAAACAATATTAAACAAAAATAGGTTTTCTTTATCTTACCACACGCTTCTATTACATTTTTTTTCAAATAAGTAAACACACGTTATACATCCTACGTCAAAAGTCCTGCAAACCATTATATTTAAAATTCAGTACTGAAAGTATAATCTCGCTATAAGTAATCCAATACAGATCCATCGTGATTAATGAGACACCAGTTAAACACGATAACAGTATCTTGGTTATATTCTTAATACGTATTAACTCTGGGCTACATAACGTACATGTATGTATGTTTAATAAAGAGTTTCGTGACCAGCGGCAGATGTTATCAAGCGGTGATCCATAAGCTAGTTACTGTGTGTCTTCTCAGGATGATTATCTTTGAAAACCAACCATTATTCACAGACTTCATTACCTCTCATACAGTCTCAGTGACTTAGATAACAACCTTAAAATACTAGGTAATTTCCTTTATTGCAGAGAACTAGTTGGGCAACATTGACTATCAGTATACGTAAAAACGCGTTAGTTTCCATGGTAATTTTAGGTTTAACAATCCATTACGAAATTAAACGAGGAAGTTTTATAGAAATACTAATAAAAAGTTTCTAAGACAAAATTCAAGCATATTTAAATGGTGAGACATCTAATAGTTTAACTTGCCTATACAAACTGTATGTGGTTTAGTAGCCCCAGGTGGGCGGCTTTCTGTACAAATCGTTTCAAAACAAAAAGGACCTTTTATTCTATGGGCGAAAGCTACCCGGTATTTAGTGTGCTGAACTAGAGTTGAGGATCCGTGGTTCACGTCCCGTTATCGCCATAAACTAAAATAAAAATCGTGTTCCGCACTTTGGGGCCTTCGGTATAAGAGTGGCTTTCAAATCCCATTTTCCGGCTTGAGTATCGAAACCCGATTTCTAGCTATATAAGTCCGCAGACATACCGCTTTGCTACTGGGGGGTGGGGCTTGAAATAGTTGTTCAAGAGCTGGCGGTGGCTGCTGCTGACCACTTGTTTTTTCTCTAGCCTATCTCTTCAATTTAAGGACTGCTAGCACAGAATCGCCTATCACTTCAAAATTAAGGACGGCTAGCAGAGAATCGCCTATCACTTCAATTAAGGACTGCTAGCACAGAATCGTCTATCACTTCAAAATTAAGGACTGCCTAGCGCAGAATCGTCTATCACTTCAAAATTAAGGACGGCTGGCACAGAATCGTCTATCACTTCAAAATTAAGGACTGCCAGCGCAGAATCGTCTATCACTTCAAAATTAAGGACTGCTAGCGCAGAATCGCCTATCACTTCAAAATTAAGGACTGCCAGCGCAGAATCGCCTATCACTTCAAAATTAAGGACTGCCAGCGCAGAATCGCCTATCACTCAAAATTAAGGACTGCTAGCGCAGAATCGCCTATCACTTCAAAATTAAGGACGGCTAGCGCAGAATCAACCAACAAACTTTTGCTCTTGTTCAAGGTGAAAGAAAATAACACATCTGAACTCATATACTTCATAGATATAACAAGGATTTAAATTTTGTATAAACTAGGCTTAAAGTAGGACTTAACACATTTTAGATTTCCCGCGAATATCTAGATTACTTTTGAACTAAAACATGCATATTTTTTATACGTTGATATATGAACATTGAAATGTTTTATCAACATATAAAAATAGCAGTTGAATCCATATTTATCTATTAACGTTTAAAGAACTGAAATGTCTATCATCTTTGTAAAGAAATTTATTAAATGTTCAGCAAAAACAAGTTAAAGAATTTATTATTTACTGATTTGTTTAAAAACTTAATTCTTAATATATCTAATGAAAAAATTGTCTTATTTAAATACGGATTTTTACGCAAAGCAACGGAGATACGTTCGGTAGTTGTTCCTTATTTTGAACACAAAGCTACACAATGGGTTATCTGTGCTCTGCTCACCGCGGGTATTGAAACGCGGTTTCTAGCGTTGTACGTCTGCAGACATATCGCTGTGCTACTACGGAGCAGGCTAGAAGGAAGGCAAATTATCAAGAATACCCAACATCAGCTCTTGGGCTCCTCTAATATAACTTATAACGCTAGAAACTGAGTTTCGATGCCCATGGTGGGCACATCACAGATAGCCCATTGTGTAGCTTTGTGCTTAACTACAAATAAACAAATCTCTAATATAATAGTGGAATTTGACCATCATATTTTAAAACACACCCACAGACTAAAAGTGCAGAGTTTAATTTTCGGCAACTGGACGCAAGACATGGAATCTCGGATTCACAGTCCAGCGAGCTAGTTACTAGGCCACTCCAGGCCGTTTTAACAAGAATGAAAAGTCACTAGCTAGAAAACAGCAGAAATATTAATTCTATTTTGAAGATTTATGAAACTGAATAGTGTTATGTATAATAATAGTAAAGGAATGAACATTTGCTGACTAATTATCAGTTGAAGAACTATACCCTATTAAATAACTAAGAGACAAAATTACAATTATATATTAGAGATTAAAAAAATCACTGGTTAATTATTTGTTCATAAATTACAAAACAGAATTTTAATTATCTTGTAAAGGCTAAACAGTCATTAGTTATTTGTTCACAAATTTTGAAACAGATTTGTAATAATCAATTATTTGTTAACAAATTACGAAATAAAACTGTATATATGAAATAGCCCCCCCAGTGGCACAGCGGTATGTCTGCGGACTTAACAACGCTAGAAACCGGGTTTCGATACCCGTGGTGGGCAGAGCACTGATAGCCCATTGTGCAGCTTTGTGCTTAACTTCAAACAAACAAACAAACATATATGAAATAAAGAAATTAAAAATCACTGGCTGATTTTCTCTTGAAGAACTGAGAACTGAATTGTTATTTATCTGCTGATATTTAAAAACTAAAACAATCAAACACTTACATGTAGTTGTTTCGAAAGTCGATTTGCTCCGGTTTCACAGGCCTGCGATGGTTTTATTATCTTGAAATTGTTACATGTTCTACAGTAATTCCTGTT
>NW_013666071.1:547681-549020 GCF_000517525.1 Limulus polyphemus | reverse complement strand
GTCGCTATGGCAACAAGAGGTTGTGTAAATGACCCAAACATATTCTGTTATATTTGTGGTAAATTTCATCTAAGTAAGAGTTTTTTTTCTTACCGATTTGTAAAAAATACGTAGGTGATAGAAAAAAACAACAACATTATTTTTGAAATCTACGTAGCTGAATTATGGAAAATCCGTTATTAAAACCAAAACAACTTTTATGAAGTTTAAATTCGCAAGCTTGTGTTTTTAAAAACTACACACACGAGCTCGAAGAACGAAATACACACACATATTTTATTTTTTATTTATCTGAGCTTCTTAAATCTTTTCTCCTTACTTAAATAAGTTTCCTACGATTGGTTTGACAGTTTTAATGTTAATTGAAAAAATAGGTATATACTAATTTCAGTGTATCACTTGCTTGAGAGCTAAGCATTTTCTACTTCGTTGAACACTTATTAAAGAACAATACCTTTGGTAAGAGTTGTCGCTGCTTATGTGCTGTGTTTTAACACTTGACTAGACACGTGGAAGTTAACAATGTCTGTCATTTCCTGTCCGTATCCAAGTTAGGTTTACGTAAATCTAGTATTGCGGTGAAAGAACCTACCTGGGTAACAGATTCTATACACGACATTGATGCACACAGTAGCCTTTCCGTTATATTAGAACCGACGGTTTGTTTGTTATCCCTGGTGCACCAGAATGATAAAACTTCCCTTACTACTGGTTGGATTAAACTTACGTTTGTAAAGATGAGAAAGGTGCACTCTTTCAGTCAGCAACGAAACATACAAAACAACAACAACTGAAAGTAATTGTAAAAGGTAAGGAGTTATTAAATTGGAAGTTGCGTATTTTACAGAAAAGCACACACATTTATATATGCAGTTTGAAAGGCAGATAATTACACAAATCTAACGTTTCTCGAAAATCGATTCGAACAATCTGGACACATCAAACTTATGGGCGGGAAAAAAAAAGGCAGACCGAGCCTAGAGAATTCTTTGTCATAACAGATTGGACGTTCGTTGTCATGGTAACGACGATCAAAAGTATTACAAAAATGGTGTCACTTTCAGTAAAGTTAAAAGTTTTTCCCTGGAAAGGTTTCCACAATATTTTTTTTTTAAACCAAAGCTTCTTCGAAAGAATCTCCGTTTCAGCTAAGGTATTGAAATTGACACATACTAGATGGAAGTGACGTCATTTCTACGGTTTCCACAACTAATTTCTATTTTAGAACCACATAGATGTCGTTTCTGACGGAAGTGACGTCATTTCTACGGTTTCCACAACTAATTTCTATTTTAGAACCACATAGATGTCGTTTCTGACGGAAGTGACGTCATTTCTA
>NW_013666071.1:539516-546681 GCF_000517525.1 Limulus polyphemus | reverse complement strand
TCTACGGTTTCCACAACTAATTTCTATTTTAGAACCACATAGATGTCGTTTCTGACGGAAGTGACGTCATTTCTACGGTTTCCACAACTAATTTCTATTTTAGAACCACATAGATGTCGTTTCTGACGGAAGTGACGTCATTTCTACGGTTTCCACAACTAATTTCTATTTTAGAACCACATAGATGTCGTTTCTGACGGAACATTTCGTTGGACGCTTGATTAGGCGAGTTTTGCTTGTTTGTAGTTAAAGCACAAAGCTACACAATGAGCTATCTGTGCATTGCCCACAACGGGTATCGAAACCCGGTTTCTAGAGTTGTAAGTCCGGAGATATACCGTTGTGCCAGTTGGGAGTAAGTGGGTTTTATTGGAACCTCCACAAATCCTGAACAGTTTTCAAGAGTTATAATTACTCTTGTTCTATGAGAATGAAATATAACTTCATGCGTCCTAATTTACGATATGACAAATCATTTCTGAATAATACCCTTCAAATATTAAAACAAGAGTTATATTTTTGAAGACCCAT
Organism: Limulus polyphemus; assembly: GCF_000517525.1. Classification (NCBI taxonomy): domain Eukaryota; kingdom Metazoa; phylum Arthropoda; class Merostomata; order Xiphosura; family Limulidae; genus Limulus; species Limulus polyphemus. The sequence continues at coordinate 546,150 of NW_013666071.1, read as the reverse complement.
TTGATTTATCCCGCTTTAAACAAAAATAATCACTGATAATGTTGATTTTTTTACAACTAAGTATACTGTCACCCAAATAACATTTACACGAACGTAAATGTAGTAATTCATTCCAAATTTCAACGCTATCAAGACAATTTAGTGCCCTCCAGTGGCACAGCGGTATATCTGCGGACTTCCAAAGCTAGAAACTGGGTTTCGATACCCGTGGTGGGCAGAGCACAGATAACCCATTGTGTAGCTTTGTGCTTAATTACAAACAAATGATTAGCAGTACCACGTTGTTCGTCATTAGCTCCTGCTATTAGTCTTTTCAAATAACAGTGGAAAAACTCGAAAGGCCAGTGACCAATACACGTAATTATTTACATATTTTTTTATTGCTTAAGTATAACTGCATTCTCAATTAATCGAGAATTTGGGTGTTGAGTTCGAATTATGTTACCGCCATCTATCGGATGCTTTAAAAGTAGACAATTATAAAAGAAAGCGGAATCAAAAATGGAAAAGGTAGCGGTTCCAATTTCAATCTGGACAACTGAAATGAAGCTTCTTAAACTGTAACTAATATCCAGTAAGTAATAAAGCCACAAAATGACAGCTTTTTAAAGTTATACCCAACCTGTTATCGAGTTTTGTGCTAAAAAACTTATTTTTTTCCTGCGTGAAACACGAAAAAAAAACATTTATTAAATCTGAAGAAAGGAATGTAAAAAAGAAAAAACTTTTCAATGTCTTTTGGGAACTGAAGATCTAACCGAGAAAATATATGTACTTTCTATTGGTGTTTAGTGAATCTTATTTCTTAATAAGTAGTTGATTTGAATCTCGGAAAAAAAAAGGCCCCAATTGTGAAATGACTAAAACTTCCAATTCTAAAATTATGTTTTCATTAACGTGTTTGATTCACATGCTAACTGCCGCGTCATTTTTACTTTTTGCTAATAACTTTGGAGGTAAAAAACTAAACAGAAGCTTTAGAAAAATGTCCAGTTAGTATAACGTGAGATGTCACTGGTTTGTTGTCAAAAATGTCGAGGTTCCCAAGCGTTCGTGGTCTCGAATATATATATATATGTTCTATGTACAGTTTGGCACACACAACAAAAAAACAACAACAAACAAAAACCAGCCTTTCACGTAATGAAAAACAGCCTATCAATTTAAACCTAATGTAGATGTCGCAATAACAAAAGTTATTTCTGTGAATAGAAGAAAGACGTACATTGTACAACTACAAGACGCTAAAGTAATAAAAAATCATATCTTTTTTTGTTTTCTCTCTACTGATACTTTGTGTCACTACTTAAAGGAAAGTTAGGAATCCCCTATTTCTACTTAATTTACCAGTAACACTGATACTGGTTCATCATCCACGCCCAAGGATGACTTACTAAATTTACCAGTAACGTGGATATTGGTTCATCATCCTACACCCAAGGATGACTTACTTAATTTACCAGTAATGTGGTTATTGGTTCATCACCCACGCCCAAGAATGACTTAATTAATTTACCAGTAACGTGGAATATGGTTCATCATCCACGCCCAAGGATGACTTACTTAATTTACCAGTAACACTGACAAAGCGGAATGTCTGCAGACTTATACCACTAGGAACCGGGTTTCGATACTCGTGTGGGTTAGAGCACAGATAGCTCATTGTATAGCTTTGTGCTTAACTACAAATAATCATCATCACATTTAGTAAAAATGGCAAAAAAACTAATTTCAAATTCTATATTATTACAAATAAATATGAATCCATTTCAGCTAATTTTCTGCACTAACTAACACACAAAATGTATTGGAAAACCAACAACCAGTACACTCTTGTTTACATTTTTAAACTTCTATCAGAACGATATTAACGAAACATTCAACAATGAAGTGAAAATAAGAATCAACTCAGGTCTCACCCATGGCGTCAATTTAAAGAATAAGTTATCTGATGACAAGAAAAAATATCCGACGTTACACTTTAAGATGCATTATCTATTTGTTGAACTCTCGGAAGTGAAGGTTTCCGTTAGTTGCTGAATGCCCGAACGCGTCGTTTTTTAATCTTCTGTTATCAGTTATCTTCTTCCAAGATTAGTAAGGATTCTGTTCATGACTCAGGTGAGCACCTTTTCGTTCAGTACACAGCTTGTTGTGATTCTGATGTGTTGAAGTTTGCAGGCCATCCTGATCTTTCTTGTTAAGTTTAAGAAAAATATCTATATATCCTTTGAAAAGATTATGAAAAGCTTCGTAAGTACCTGGTATCCTCACTCAATAACTTCCTTAACCTCTTCTGTCACCCAGTTCCAATAAAAACTCTTTCTTCAGTCGGATGCTGACACGAGGGGCGTGTGTTTATGTGACCTTTCTTCTACACAGATTTTTCACAGAGGAAAAGGTAATTTTTATGACTTTTTTAAAGGGAAAAACTAGATGGTAGTTTCCTGGGGTGGGGTGGTGAGACATTCAATTTAACAAATCTAAAATTCGAAGTTAAGTCAGAAACATTAATAGTAACTATAACTGGGTGCCGTAGATCGTACTAACAGTAATTATTGGTACAATGATAAGTTGTGTAAATTCTATGTATTTAATTAATGCATTCTTCATCCTTTTCATCACAAAAAAGTTTGATGGCGTTGGTTGACTCTGCCTCCAAAGAAAACACCAAGGACGTCAAGTTCTGAATTTGTTATGAGTTTCGTACAAAGCTACACGAGGGCTATCTGCGCTAGCCGTCCCTAATTTAGCAGTGTAAGACTAGAGGGAAGGCAGCTAGTCATCACCACTCACTATTTCAAAGAATGTCAAAAGATTTGTAAGGTAAGATATTCCCTTAGTGAAACCATGTTGACTATCTAATAAAATTCTATACTTTTGTTAAATGGCTTTCTAAAAGCATCTTTTATCAGACTTTCCAAAACTTGTCCCACAACTGATGTAAAACTAACAGGCCTATACATACTGGGACAATTTCTATTACCTCCCTTGAAAAGGGGAGTGACATAAGCTAACTTCCAATCCTCTGGTACCTGCCCACTATTCAAGGACTTACAAAAAATAGTAGCAAATGACTCTTATATCCTTAACCTCCTTCAAAACCCTTGGGGAAATATTATATTGCCCAGGAGCCTTATCATTTCTAAACTTCCCAATATTTTCTTAACAAGCTCGGAATTAATGCAATCATGTTGCCTGACTTTGTTTCCATCTATCAACTGTTCAAGATGAGGAATACTACTGAAATCTTTATTAATAAACCTAAAGGAAATATTATACTTTTTAAAGTGACTCATTGTCCAAATATGCACATTAATATTTAATTTGTTAATAAAGAATTGAACAAATATTAGATAAAAAACTGAAAGATGTTTTCAAAGGTAATAAAATTATCTTATCAAGATAACTTAAAAATTTGTAAAGACCTGTGAATAAACTTAGAAAAAAAAGGATTTTTCTAAGAAAACTGTTTTAGATTATATGAAAACTACAAAAATAATATAGAAAAATAATAATAAATATATTGTATTTTCCATTAATAATATATTTAATTGTAACTCTAGAAATGTAATATATCTTTTAGATTGTGTAAATTGTGGTGGATTGTGTGTTGCTGAAAACAGATAATTTAAAATTAAGGATAAATTTACATAAATTCCACGTTAGATTTTCCGAAAAAAAAGCCCCCTATTTGCCAGCAAGTATTTTAATTAATATATTTCTTGAAAATTTAAATTATAAAAGAACCATATTTTCATGTCCCCCTTTTGGTGCATATAATGTAAAAAAAATAAATGATTATATTTCGAAAAAATATTTCAAAAAATGGCAATAAATTATTAAAGATTATAGAAATAAACTATTTCTCTATAATAATCAAAAAATAAAGGAATAGAAAGGAATTTATATTTGATAAATTTACTAATTTAATTTATTTTTAACACATTCTAAAATACTTAATTTTTACGAGGATTGGTTTTTTTTATGTTTGCACATTTTTGAAGATACCTATTTAATTTAGGTTATTTATGTTTAATTGAAAAGTGGTGTCTGAATATTTTTATTATAGATATTTTGTGTAAAATTACATTCTGGAAATTTAGCTACGAAATCACAAAAGGAAATTAAGAAAGAAAGGAAAAAAAATATATTAGAAACACATGTTGAAAGGGTTTACCTTCTTTAAGATTTTTTTTTTACATATCTCTGATGATATGGCTTCGTGAAAGATAATGTAAATATATTCTTTTCTCAACGTTTGCTGTGACTATTATATTGTCCGTTCCTTCATCTAAAAATTTTCGGGCTTTATATATCTAAAGTTTAATTAAAAAAAAAGGTTCTCTTTTATAATTTCTTACGTCATTTTTGTCTGTTATTAAAGTGGAAACCAAACCATTATCACGGCAATTTCTTAGGGATGAGACTAGCTGTTCCATGCATTTTTTTGTAGCTACATCTACTTGTATTATGAAATTTCAACTTACTTATTATATTTACTTGTCCATACCAATATACATATCTATGGAACTTATTTCATTACTTGCCAGTGAATCTGTCCAGTTCCTTATCTTTGAATCGTATGTTGTTTGATTGAATGAATTTTGCACATTACAGACACGTTAGAATGAGCAAAACATCGGTGGTGCGGTAGTCGTAAACGTATAGAAAATGTCTGACAAACAATAAAAACACTTTAAAATATCATTCAATGCTTTCACACAATAACAAGTATTGTACATACAAAAACGTAGAAAATACAAATTAAGTTGTTTGGGGTGTAATGATACGAAGGTTTCAGATAATAAATAACGAGTATACACGTTTTACAGATACACAAAAACTTATTACCAGTGTAATCTTTTGAAGTTGTTAAAGAACTGTAGTCAGTCGATCGCATAAAAAAAATACTACATAACAGTAGTCGTCTGGGTTAGTGCTGGATCATCAGCTCTGAAATCCAGAACCCTACGATAGGGCCATTCCTACCTTTTCATTCGTTTACTGATGGATATTTAGGTTATAATTAATATGGGATGCTCAGAAATTTATTCTCATTCCCCACGTGTTAATATTGGATATACAGAGTGTACTGTATGTGAAAAAAACTTTAGTTTGAATTCTGCCCATATTTCAAAGTACACGGAATATCACAAGGATTCGAACCCACTTCACCATTTGCGAAATCCAGAGTTCTACGACAAGACCATCCGAAGTTGTTATTCAATAAGCATTATTCTTAACTTAACAATTTTTGTCTGTGTTAGGAATAACAACAGTTTATAAACAAATAAGTGCCTTAAACGAAGATATATTTAATATTTCTTGTACGTATTTGTTGAAAGTGTTTTTATAATTTTATTTTAACTATTGATTTTAAAGTAATATGGCCGTTCAATCCATATGTACATGAGACAGTTTTTCTAGGTGGAATATACCGGTAACTATGTATACACTACTCCTTATCTATATATATATATAAGGACCCTAGTGGCTTAGCGGGAAGTCTCAAGACTTATAACTCTCGCCCGGCATGGCCAGGTGGTTAGGGCGCTCGACTCACACTTTGCGGGTCGCGAGTTCGAATCCCCGTCACACCAAACATACTCGCCCTTTTAGCCGTGGGGGCGTTATAATCCCACTATTCGTTGGTAAAGGAATAGCCCAAGAGTTGGTGGTGGGTGGTGATAACTAGCTGCTTTCCCTCTAGTCTTACACTGCTAAATTAAGGACGGCTAGCGCAGATAGCCCTCGTGTAGCTTTGCGCGAAATTCATAATAACCATAACTTATAACTCTAAAAACCGGGTTTCGATACCTCTGGTAAGCACTGCACAGAGAGTTCATTGTATAGCTTTTTGTTTAACAACAAAGAAAAAAAGATCTACATACAAACGAAGAGTATTTTCATTTATATATATATGTTTTAATTTTCAAATTGAAATATATATATATTGAGTTTATGAATTTAAATATATATATATTGAGTTTATGAATTTAAATATCTATATATTGAGTTTATGAATTTAAATATATATATTTTGCTTTCACTGAATCACCTTATTATTGCTCGTAAATGAGAATTTATGTTATGTTTCTTTTATTGAACCATGACAAAAATGAGTACTATATCATCGGCAAGCTTATTAGTTTTGTTATTTAATTTTAATATACAAATACAGTTTATATAAATTATGAATATGTTAGTTTCAGGTATAGAAACCTTGAGGTAATTAGCATTTTATCACTTAAATTTTGTTTATTTCTACTTATTGTGTTCTTTTTTTTTATTTTATACCCTGGTAGAACAGCGGTAAGTTTACTGGCTTACAACGTTTGTTTGTTTGTTTGAATTTATGCACAAAGCTACACAATGGCCTATCTGTGCTCTGCCCACCACGGGTATCGAAACCCGGTTTCTAGCGTTGTAAGTCCGCAGACATTCCGCTGTGCCACTGGGGGGAACTTACAACGCTAAAATTCTGGGTTAGATTCCCCGCGATGGACACAGTAGATAGCCCAGTGTGGCTTTGCACTAAAAACAACAACAATAAAGACGATGTGCAAGACGCTCTGGTGGCAAAAGTGTTAATAACTCTACACGAGCAATAATTTATCCTTCAGAGATGCCC
>NW_013666071.1:531085-539068 GCF_000517525.1 Limulus polyphemus | reverse complement strand
TGTGCTTAATTACAAACAAACAAACAATCCTTCAGAGATCAACAAAACAAAACTTCGTGTTTCACATATTGTAGAGCAACTAATGAAGCTGCAATAGATAAAAAAATCGATAAAAGAACACCTGTTCTGAGAGGAAGTTAGGAACTTGCGTCGTCAGGACAGTTACTGAACCCTTTCCAATGTCCATCTACCCCCTTTGTCTCTTTATCAGTCAGAATGATACAAGGAGCCCCAACGGTTTGAATAATCATAGCTGGGTAAATAATAAATTAAATCAACAATTTCAATTCAGCCATCCTTAAACTATTTTATAATATATATATATATATGACTAATTGGTTATCCTAAGAACCCATGGGTGAAGGCAAAGGAGAATATGATATATTATGTCAATCAGTCTATTCCCCCATATCCAGAGTCGATGGGGCCTTTCGTCTAATACCAAGGTTCATCAGACTGGCTGGGATACGATAGAGATAGTAACGGTCAAGGGCCCAAGGGTCGGCAATCTGCAGCTCTCGGGTTATCTGCTGTGTCCACCGAGGGGAATCGAATCCGTGATTTTAGCGTTGTAAATCCGAAGACTTATTTTCTTTTTTTTTTTTAGATTAGACCGTTAGGCATATTGCGGCTCTCGAAGTGTTTTGGTCTTAGACAGAAACAACAAAAAAAAAGGCCCTTCTTCTTTGAAGGGTTGCCGACCCCTAATCTAGGCGCTATGTCGTTGATTATTTGTTTTAATGAAAAACTATACGATGGGTTACTTGCATTGTGTCCACCGCGAGGATCAAACCTCGAATTTTAGAGTTATAAGCCCTGGAACTTACCGCTTGGCCACAAGAGGACATTTTTGACCAAATGTTTCACAAGTACAGTGACGTACGAAAGAATCATGTCAAAGCACAAACTTCGAAGGACTACCTTTCAGTTTACCAATGTTTAAGTTAGTAAACTGAGAAAGGTTTCTTTTTTACATGAAATATGCCATAAAATAAAATGTTTCAATTTTTGCATATTGTTTACTTGAATATCTTTGGATGCTTAGACACCAACTCAGTTCTTTTGTTTGTTTGAAGTTAAGCACTAAGCTACACAATGGGCTATCTGTGCTCTGCTCACCACGGGTATCGAAACCCGGTTTCTAGCGTTGTAAGTCCGCAGACATAGCGCAGGGGTAGGGGCAGTTCTATCGTAATCGCCTGGTATGGCCAGGTGATTAGGGCGCTCGACTCGCAATCTGCGGGTAAATGTACCAGCTCCTATTATACACTAAGAACTCTAGTCACTTACATTCTGTGCATATAAAACAGAATTACCAGCTGTGTGTCAGCTTTTCACGTTTAAACCTTTTGACCGACCTCAACCAAACTTGACAAGAAGTGTCAGACATACAGACATATGTATGGCAAAATATGGTAAAGCTAAAAAAGATATAACCTGGAAATAAAGGCAACACATACGTGTGGCTCATGGGTAACAGCATTAAGGAAACTAGACCTTGGAGGTTCCTTTTGAGCCTCCATAACCTTATAATTGACGACTGGAAAACTAGCTCTTTTAACCAGCTGGTAGTCATCACGTGATATTATGTGAAATAAGATTTTCAAAAACGTCATTTGTGTTATATACAGATATATGTATATATATATATATATATATGTATGTGTGTGTGTTTTGATATTAAATAATACTCAATATGTATCACAAAAAATAAAAGTTATATATTTAATCAAACTGTCTTGTTTAACTATTGCAAAGTATTAATTTTCTTATCCACACATTCTATTATTATATTTTTATATAAGGAAAAATAATAGTACTATACAAACCTTGGGGGGGGGAGCAGTTTGTTTGTTTTTGGAATTTCGCGCAAAGCTACACGATAGCCGTCCCTAATTTACCAGTGTAAGACTAGAGGGAAAGCAGCAAATCATCACCACCCACCGCCAACTCTTGGGCTACTCTTTTACCAAAGAATAGTGGGATTGACCGTCACATTATAACGCCGCCACGACTGAAAGGGCGAGCAGGTTCGGTGATAGAGATTCGAACCCGCGGCCCGTCAGATCAGGTCAGGTCCTACACTATGGGATTAATCTTTACATTTTTTGTAAGTATAAACTGCAAAAAAATACGTTTAAAAAAAACAACAACAACAAATCCTTGGACTTTGATACCACGACGCCTTTGCATTGTTTTAAAAGGCTATCGAACCCTACTTTTTAGCACTGAGCCACCTAGAGGAAACCAAGATAAATTTCAGATAGAAAAAATTCCCATTATCTAATACGATTAGAAACAGAATAGGTGTGAGTTTTCGGTAAATGTCATATAAATAATAAAATGTTCTCGTGTTTTGGCACAAGAAACGCATAGATAACTTTTCTTGATAATTCTTCAAGTAATTTTTACCACTCACCGCATGTGACAAGTAAGAACGCAAACACTTTAAATGAGATCGCTCAAGGCTGTTCTAAAGAGTGACTTCCTAAATTACAGAACTCCAGCTCTGGAACATTTTAATAATTGTTTTTTTTTCACGTTTACCAGAGCATGACAGTGAATTTGTAAGTGATAAATCTTTCACTTGCAGCTACAAAGAAGCTAGTGTCGAGAGTGGCGGGTTATTACTTACAACTTTCTTATTTTTTTAAAAAAGAAAAGTCATATTTGGAAGATCTAAAGATCAGGTTAAGTCTGCCAAACTTCAAGGGTGGGTAAGGAAGAAAAAAAAAAAAGAAGCAGATAAGGCTCACATTACAGCATGTGATCCTGTCCAGGTGTTTGAGATATATCTAGCTTATTTGAATAGCATAGGCTTATATATCATTTAAGTTTTTAAGACTCTTTTGATATTTGCAAAATTTAAGAAACCATAAATGAAGTAAATGGCTTTAAGTCGAGAAGCAGTTTTGTATCTCGTTTTTTTTTCTTTTTGTGTGGGAATAAAGGTAAATTGTAAATGAATTTTGTAAACCTAAACATTTATAGACTTAAACTGCCTAGGCAATGCCCCCTAGTGGCCCATTGGCAAGTCTGAGGGCTTTTGACGCTAAAAATGAAGATACAATACCCCTGATTAGCATACCACGGGTAGCTCATTGTGTACCTTTGTGCTTAACAGCAAACAAACAACATCTAGGCTAAATATTAAACATCATGTTTAACATATGTTTATTAACTGACAATAACATTAAAACTTTCTTCTTTGGGTTAAATGTGACCATTAATGATAGCATTAAAACCTTTTCCTGTTGGGGTTAAGCCTAATTGCTCACAATAACATTGTTTGAATGAGTGAAACGGCTTAATAGTAGCATTGTAACACTCTGGCTTAGATTAAGCTTAATGATTAGTAACACTAAAATATTTTGTTTTGATATAGAATATCAGTCAAGAGACATACTAAGTTTCTATGGTCTTGAGTATTCACGGATTGCCTGAGTCATCAAGGTTGTCACAAATGTTTTTTCATTTAAAAGAGATCATTTAGCATGAATTATGCCATGAATAGAAGCAGTGGTGTGTTCTGGTGGTGGACCATGGGATTGCCTTGGGGTATGACCAACCTCTTGTTGATATGTGAGTGGCCCTCAGTCACGTGGATGATGTGTGCACCCGAGGAGATAATGTTTTTTATACAAGTTTAATGACTAGCGCTAAAACTAAAACCTTATTGTTTGGATTGAATCTAACGATTAGCTATAATAACGATAAAACCTTGTGATTGGGTAGGATGACGCTAGCGGGAGTTCAAAAGAGGCTGTATATTCTCGCTTATATTGGCTGATTTACTTCAAGTGACATGTGATGTTTAAAATTCAGGATCACAAAATAACCATTTGCCCACCCCCAAAAAAACAACATCAACAACAACAGCAATAACACGAGATCCTATAATAGCCCCTGTACAGTTTGGGTTAAATGTAGTGGTTAATTATAACATTAAAAACAGTTTGTTTGGGTTAAGCCTAACGAATAGCATTTACACTAAAACTCTGTTGTTTGCAAAGTCATGCTTCAAAAAAATATGCGACCCGGGACAAAGAAATAAAACTGAGTATACACGCATGCGCCATATATCGTCTTTACTTTAAGGTAAGATTTAAAACTCAGGATTTTTTTGGTTTTTTTTTTTTTACTTCTAGAGCTTTGCAGCTTAATGGTAAACACATTTTAAATTTAAAATAATCAGCGTTTTTAGCAGAAAACTAGGCATTAATGTCACCAAATTTTTCTCATTCTCAACAAAAAGCTGAAAATACCAAATAATTGTAAGTTATGATGTATTTGTAAAAATGGCGTTTACAAAAAAAAAAAAAAAGCAACTGTTGCAGGACGTGTAAGAAAAGGATGAAAAGCTGGATTTGGATCGAAGAGTTAATTCCTATAAGTTATATCTTTAATATTCAGTTAACAAGCCATTATTATTTCTCTACTTTAAGGAAAGCAGTAACACCATGTTTATAACGTAACATTTCGAAGAAAATTCAACTGAGTACAAATCATTTAGATACATTGCAGCAAGAGTATTTTTTGTGTCTTTTCTTTTATTTAGTTCCTCCTCACCTAATTGTACTAAATTCTTGTCATTCGGGAAACTATGCAGTTCAGATGTCTCTCTGGGGGCTTAGTAGCTCCAGCTAATCTGCCCCATAGCTCATCGATCCTTCTGTTGATTACAGAAGAAGGGTATTTTTCTTCTACAGTTTGAACAGGCAGAGAACAAGGCTTAGTAACTTCGTCTGCCATTTGCTTACTTTTTCTCATCCTTGCCGTTTCCTTAAAACGACCTTCAATCGACAATTATTCTGTTTTCCATTGAGCTTTGGTTAGGATTTTTTTCTCATATCCAGCAAAACAAGATTCTTGGAGTGTTATAACTTTCAAAGCAAGTTTTATGTTGGCAGACTGGGAGACTTTACTTATACGATACATTTCTTGAAGCACAAAATCTCAGAATGACGCCATTACAAGGAACTTGAAATATTTTATTTATTTTAAGAGAGTACTGGCTTCATACAAGCAGGAGAAAATTTAGGTCAGATGGGGCCTGGAGCAATAGAATAACATTTGCTCCACTCGCTCCCAATAAATACAAGTGAATACAATGCATAAAAACTTCAGAATTTCTTTTCGTTGGGAGACCCCCAAATGGTCCGGGTCCTGGTTCAGCTGTTCCTTCTGCCCTACCCTTAATATGGCCCTGCGTACAACGAATTAGAGTCATTTTGAGTATACGTACTCTTTAAGGCAGCCAATGAACTTAAACTTTATAGTATAGATTTCTTCTGCCTGGAGCACAACTTGTAACCTTCGACGTTATGCTTGTATTTTCCTTTTAAACAAAGGATGGTAGAAGACGAGACAAATATATAGGGCGTTTGAAAGATTTTGTAGACTCATTACCTACAATAATAGGTGCAATCTGTTGTAGACTAGTTACTTACAATAATTGTTGTGATCTGTTGCTGTGTTGAAGATTAGTTACCTACAATAATAGGTGTGATCTGTTGTAGACTAGTTACCTACAATAATAGGTGTGATCTGTTGTAGACTAGTTACTTACAATAATTGTTGTGATCTGTTGCTGTGTTGAAGACTAGTTACCTACAATAATAGGTGCAATCTGTTGTACACTAGTTACTAACAATAATTGATGTGATCTGTTGCTATGTTGTAGACTAGTTACCTACAATAATAGGTGTAATCTGTTGCTGTGTTGTAGACTAGTTACCTACAATAATAGGTGTAATCTGTTGCTGTGTTGTAGACTAGTTACCTACAATAATAGGTGTAATCTGTTGCTGTGTTGTAGACTAGTTACCTACAATAATAGGTGTAATCTGTTGTTGTGTTGTGGACTAGTTACCTACAATAATAGGTGTAATCTGTTGCTGTGTTGTAGACTAGTTACCTACAATAATAGGTGTGATCTGTTGTTCTGTTGTAGACTAGTTACCTACAATAATAGGTGTAATCTGTTGCTCTGTTGTAGACTAGTTACCTACAATAATAGGTGTAATCTGTTGCTGTGTTGTAGACTAGTTACCTACAATAATAGGTGCAATCTGTTGTTCTGTTGTAGACTAGTTACCTACAATAATAGGTGTGATCTGTTGTAGACTAGTTACCTACAATAATTAGGTGATCTGTTGTTTGTTGTAGACTAGTTACCTACAATAATAGGTGCAATCTGTTGTTCTGTTGTAGACTAGTTACCTACAATAATAGGTGCAATCTGTTGTTCTGTTGTGGACTAGTTACCTACAATAATAGGTGTAATCTGTTGCTGTGTTCACCTATTATTGTAGGTAACTAGTCTACCAATCTGTTGTTCTGTTGTAGACTAGTTACCTACAATAATAGGTGTGATCTGTTGCTCTGTTGAAGACTAGTTACCTACAATAATAGGTGCAATCTGTTGTTCTGTTGTAGACTAGTTACCTACAATAATAGGTGTGATCTGTTGCTCTGTTGAAGACTAGTTACCTACAATAATAGGTGTGATCTGTTGTAGACTAGTTACTTACAATAATTGATGTGATTTGTTGCTTTGTTGTAGGCTAGTTACCTACAATAATAGGTGTGATCTGTTGCTCTGTTGTAGATTAATTACCTACAATAATAGGTGTGATCTGTTGTAGACTAGTTACCTACAATAATTGTTGTGATCTGTTGTTTTGTTGTAGGCTAGTTACCTACAATAATTATTGTGATCTGTTGTTCTTTTGCACTTTCGTCAGCACCAAAAACCTTTCCACTGCATATCTTTGTTTTCCATCACACGAAAAGTGCCTATATGTACAGATTTTATATAATATTTAACTACAACTGTATCTGTTAAATTGTAGTTTTCTTGGTGAATAAAGCAACATTTCAAGTAATTCTAAGCAGAATTTTTTGAGCTTTTCGTGTTTTTTTTTTAACTATTCTATCAGTGACGTGACATGTAAAAGGAAAACGAACGGGACATCAGGACTGAATACAGCGATCGGAACGATCAGACTTCTCTTTAAACACACACACAGTCAAGCGCGCTAATGATCCAGAGATGAGCTCTACTTGTTTTAAAACCACTCTGAGAAGTCACGTGAGCTTCATTCCTGAAAATCTGAAGAAATCCTGGGAGATAAGTCAATAAATAGAATATATTTGATAAATATTAGATTTTTCATACACGATAAATATAACACCTTTACTAGTTCTAACTGTATATTACAATTGCGAACATGTATGTCGTAAATATATGCCATTTTCGCTAATTACCTTATGTTTGGATTAAGCCTAATGATATATTAATTTTCGTACTCATAATAATAGTACTTGTGTACGCAAGCACGTTATACTAATATAGTATTACCTTGACCAAGGGTCATGTATAGGCAGAATGAAAGTTTTTTATATTGGAAACATTGTACTTGTTTCAAAAGAATATGAGCCTGACTTCTTCAGGTGCCCGAAGTAAACAGACCAATGTTGTTTTGTTTTCAATTTTCGAGCATTTGTATGCTAATTAACTTATTATGTTAGACTCATGAATCAACTAGAACCTTGACAAGACTATGTTTCGTAAGTTCTACTCAGTTCGTGGGTACATTTTTTACATAACACGGACTACTTCTTGAGTAAACCTAGACCTAGATTAGACCTTCTATACAACGTAATAAGACTAGGTTTCGTAAGTTCTACTCAGTTCGTAGGTACATTTTTTACATAACACGGACTACTTCTTGAGTCAACCTGGACCTAGATTAGACCTTCTATACAACGTAATAAGACTAGGTTTCGTAAATTCTACTCAGTTCGTAGGTACATTTTTCACATAACACGGACTACTTTTTTAATCAACCTGGATCTAGATTAGACCTTCTATACAACGTAATAAGACTAGGTTTCGTAAGTTCTACTCAGTTCGTAGGTACATTTTTTACATAACACGAACTACTTCTTGAGTCAACCTGGATCTAGATTAGACCTTCT